>NC_050594.1:1913618-2131118 GCF_013368585.1 Megalops cyprinoides | reverse complement strand
CAGAAGAGCAGCAGCTTTTGTAGTTCAGGTTGTGAAATGGAAAGTATTTCATGAAGACATGACGCCTTTCATAAGCATTAACTGAACAGAAAAGGAACAACCCGGTCCAGATCGCACACAGGAGTGACCCTCACTGCATTTACGGCACTGAACACATTTTAATATATCCAGGCATGGTCTATAGCACCGTAATACAGCTTATTGCTAACAATCTTTTCCGCCAGCTGGGATACAGCTAGCATTAGCTGCAGTAAAAGCTGGCTGACTCAGTACGGCACAACTCCTGCTCCATTGGATTTCCCACAACCAGAGCTACAGTGCACAGCATCACACTGAATGCTGGCATCAGCCCAGATCAAGTTTACTGCTCTTGACGACAGGCTGCTTGCAGTGATCAGCAGTGAGACTGTGTGTATGACCCTCTTCAGTGTCAATGCTGAGGGGGACGGTGTAGTTACGGAGTTTGCCTGTTCCACCCACAGCTCTCCTGTACATTGGCCATGTAAGTTCATTAGTATTTAGTAAAAACAAAAAAAAACTCAGTGTTAGAGGACTGAGCTGACTCCCGTATGCATGACAAAAAAGATTGCATGACAGAAAAGAGTGGAAAACTTCTTAATTAAGGCTTTAAGAGTTTTCCACTAACATAACTGACTTGTTTAAATGCAGATGTGCATTGAAATGCCGTGATAGACATGGTAAGACAGAGGTTTTCAGGGGGGAGCGGCTAGAGAGCCACATTGCACAGTTGAGGATTGGCAGGGTCCTTTAAACTGTTACCATGGTGCCAGGGCAGCACGGAGCCCCCGCCTTCCTCAGTTAGGAAGCAGCTGCGAGGTGGGAGGGGCGCAGATTTGGAGATTCCCCCGGAGGTGTCCACTGTCCAAAGCTCTTAACCTTCCTTTCAGGGCCCTCTGTCTCTGTGCATTCACTCAGCTGTGGATTAGAGCCGTGCTGGAGAGGGGAGTGAGCGGAAAAGTAGCTTTGCTGAAGGGGAGGGGAGGCAGGATGGAGCCACAGAACTGATGGATGCAGAGTGATAGACCTGCAGACTGCTGGGAAATACACGCACACCCAGACATCCCTCTGTGACATCACCAGGTTTCTGGGCTGCCTGGATACAGCGCCACGGAAACAGGCTCATGCAGCACGGGCAGATTATTTCATCTGAAATTCTAATGCAAACACCTGGAGGGACTCGAGGGGGGAAGAGTGCTATCATGGTGAAAGAGGCAGAGGGTTTGGCTGGGGGGAATATTCTGTGAATCATATGGCAGACTGTGAATACCCATGGCCTGATATTATCCTCAAATATTAAATATTATCCCAGTGTTTGTGTGTTTGAAATGTCTGGACCTGATTGATAACAAGATCATGGCTTCTGTAATTATTTTTCTGCCCTGATAAAAAATCAGAAGTGATGTCGGTTCTAAACATGTCTACAAGCTACCAATCCAAGCATGAAAAGGGCATATTTGAGCACGTTACATTAGCACATTGTATTGACTTTTTTACAGACAACTGGAGGATGCTGATTGTTCTGTGTTAATTAATATTAATAATCGATAGCAAAACATTTGATGAATATTTAAAATTATTTGTATTTTCTATTTTACATACATAAATAAATATGATAAAGATTTTTTCATGCTCTCTGTGTGAATAAAGTATCTCCAAAGTAAAGTAAAGTATCTCAATCAGATAAGATGAGAATTCCTGTAAGCACTAACCCAGAGCCAGGCCCAGGCCCAGAGCCAGGCCCAGAGCCAGACCCAGGCCCAGAGCCAGGCCCAGAGCCAGACCCACTCTGTGAGCCCAGGACACTGTTTTCTCATGCATTCTTCTCACATATATTTCTAACTAAAATTAAGTAAAAAGTGGCATAAATACTGTAGGTGAATTCTAACAAAACAAACCGGATTGATTTTTTAAAAGTACCACCACGGCTAAACGCTTTGCAGCAGATAAACCAAGCATGAAAAAAACACCCATTCCAGCTCTTTCATTAAGTGGTGGTCCTCCAAAAGACAGCTCCTAAGTGGATTTGTGGAGAGAAAATACAGGATAGCAAATTATATAAATAAAATAGTGTGATGGGGGACGTCTGATACGATCCTCTGACCCCGAGAGAGCTCACGTGTCTACATGTGTCACACAGCCCAGTGGCGCTTGCTTACCTTTCCTGGAGATGCTATTGATTTTGTGTATTGGCTGCAGGCGAGTCCATAAGGAACAAATTACAAAGTCAGAGGTCCGGTCCATGACTCTCAGTCTCACAGTATGCATTTCAGCTCCAGATCAGTGTGGACATTGAAATTCAGCTCTTTGATGGTCGGAAGGTAAGACTGCAAAGAGAATGAGAAAACGATGTGTTCTTGTCACAATTCGGTTTATATAAGATCCACTGTTATGAATGTACAGTCACTGCAATGGCTTGTAATATAAATTTCAGCCTTCAAAAATGTCAATATTAAATTCTGAAGACACTGTGTCCTTGTTTGTGAAAAAAAGAATGCATTTAGAACAAGAACAATGCACCCAACATGCCAATAAATGTATTAATATCACATCTACACTGCTGTATCTCACTCAGGTGTTTAAAATGTTACCATGCATACATCTGCTGATCTCTTTGGTTTAAACCCTCAGTCTTACCATTTAAAATGATGATTTGTACAGGAAGCCAGCTGCATTAAAGATTTGACTTCATGAATGAATACTCTGTAATGCCCTGTAGATCTGGCCCCTTGAGTATCAGGGACTGCAGTATAAAGACAGTAGCTCTGGCTGTCTCTTCAGGCACTGTTAAGTGAGTGGGCATAAATACAGTGTCCTTTACTGACTCCCATAATTACCCAGGGCTTTGACCTCCGACCCCTCTGAGTGAAGGGGAGGTGCGTGGTGTTGACAGGGAAACATGAGGAAGGAATCTCAGCCTCTGCATCTCAATGGGAAACATGGCGTTGTGGTAAACTGGACTGTGTGCGATCTGGCTGAACATCGGAATCAATATGGTGTGAGGTTCCACCGCAGGAGCTCAGAGACGGGTTCAAACGCTGGCCACTCCTCTCACCACTCAGGCATGTTGGCTCGGTTTGTGGCTTGTCCTGTGCTCCTCCTGGGAACGCTGTGGGGTGTGTACAGCACACTTTGCGACACACAATCAGTTGGGAATTTAATTTGATTCCCATCATTATAAAAGAATAAAGGGTCAAGACTGTGTGATGTCAGCTTTGACGTTCTCTCTCAGAAATGCCACTGCCAACATGCATGTCCCTGTAGAGGTGCCATGCTGATTCCCCCACTATAGAGAAATCTCTATCATATTGTGAATAATTAAACAACATTTTACAGGCTGAAATCCATGGGAATGTGCTGGTAAAGAAATGAAGAACATCGAGCCTAAGCCTTCAATGTGCCTCGTCTGTGGGCTTTTAATGGATAACGAGGAGAGAAGGGTTAAATTGGTTAAACAATTATCTTAATCGGCTCAGTTCTGTGATTGAGAGCTCATATGTTCAATCTGGAGGTTTGCTCCAGAAGTCAGTGAGAGAGGCTCCAAATTGGAATCTGTAATAGAGTTCATTTCAGGGCCTGCTATTTAGAATTTTTTTCAAGGCTTGGGAGAGAAATAGCCTCATACTACAGGAATAAACTAGATAAAAGTAAGGTTTAGAGTAGCATCGAAAGTACGACTACAGTGGATACCGCGCTGAAGAATTACAAAAGCAGAAATTCACACAGTAAGAGTAATATGATTTCAGGGATACATGGGGAGTAAATTGCCTTGGTTTAATGTGTGCATTATGTCACACACAATATCATGAGGGTAACTGTGTTCACGTGTTGTGCGGACATGTCTCCATTTTGATTATATTATCATATCATTAAGCGCCAGGGCAGGACAAGGCTCCGGTTGTTTAGTTTTTCTTTATGTATTTGCTACACTTTAAATTACTACCCCACTACCCCCACCTAAGTGCTTACAGGATCCGTGGTGTATTATATTTGTAGGGTAAATGTTCTTATTATGTGTGACCATCAGGTTGTTGATACTAGGCCAAAGCTACCTCACATGCATAGGCTCCACTGGGCATCATATCTTAATTACTGACATACTCTCTGGTGCAGGCAGAAAGACAGACCACCTATGGGCAAGAGCAGGCCTTTTGAAAATGGCAACACAAGACACATCGGTTAACATATTGTTGTGACCATGAATCTCCCGTGCAGGTCGATGTGTTTGTGGCTGGTGGTGGCTGACTGTGACAGTGCTGGGATAAGTTTTCCCCCGTCCCTCTCTGCCATGTCTGCCTGTGGTGAGTTCCACTCCCGGCCACACTCTGTGTACCAACCTGAGAGTGACGGGAGCAGAGACCTCAGGTGGGGTGAGGACCGATGTCCAGGTGATGACCGCAGTTTGTCCGCGTGTGTCTGGGATACAGCAGGCTGACACTGTGAATCGTGCCTCAGCTCCACAGAAAGATGCGTGCTGCTCTCTGATTCACAGCTAGTGCCTAAAAGCATGTTCACGGGCTGCACGAAAGAGGGAGAGATGCTGACCAAACACTGATGCTCCCTCTCTATCAAACAACCATTTTAATGCAACATTTATATCACAATCTGAAATCATTTTTCATTCAGTGTTGGTGCTGTTTGTGCAGCCCTGTCATTAATGGCTGACACAAACTAATGCAGTCATGCTTTTTGATGTTTTTTTTTTCTCCTTTTTGTCACCCCCTGTTGAATATAATTTGAGAGAGCGATGTCTCTTTGTAACGTCATATTTGATCTGATTCTCTGTTGCTCCTGTTACATTTTTGCTGCTAGAAAGACAAGTTGTGCTCACTTCAAATGCTTCTAAAAGAGTTCAGATCTGGAACATGGAACATGCCATCCATGCAGTTAATCAGGACACAGAAATTTCTCACCCTTTTTAGATGCTTGATTCTGTTTGTATTCTTCTATATACCTGTGTCTGTTGTATAGTCTCAGAAGTTTGTTGTGTTATTATAAAGTTCTCTGGTTTGTATACTCCAGGGGTAAAGTGTACTACAGTATTTCTGCAAGGGCTGCTCTGCTAATCCCATTGTTAATGTTCATCTTCAGGATGCTTCTGCTCATGTAATTTTTTTTTTCTGTCCATACACTTCAAGACCTGTTTGACCTTTGGGTCTTACCCGTGTTTTGTGACATCTATTTTTTTGTGTTTTTATGCCTTTGTGATGCAGCTGGGAGATCAGGACTGGTGTGTTCTCGTTTTGAGCAGGGCTCATTGGTACTGGATTTCACCTGTGGGTTTCTGGACCTGGCAGTGTATCACCCTGCTCCTACCTGCTCTGACCCTCTCTGACTCACGCTGACTTACACTGACTCATGCTGACCTGCTCTCACCCGCTCTTACCTGCTCTGACCAGCTCCAACCAGCTCTGACCAGCTCCGGCCAACTCTGTCCATCCCTGACCAGCTCTGACCAACTCTGATCATCTCTGACCAGCTCTGACCCCCTCTGACCAGCTCTGACCCGCTCTTACCTGCTCTGACCAGCTCCAACCAGCTCTGACCAGCTCCGGCCAACTCTGACCAACTCTGACCAGCTCTGACCAACTCTGACCCACTCTGACCAGCTCTGACCCCCTCTGACCAGCTCTGATAAGCTCTGATCTGCTGTGACCCGCTCCGTTCAGAATGAGCACACACAGGATATGGACTTCAGGACCATTGGAGGCAGAAAACGGGGGCTGAGGCAGTAGGCTCATCCAGCAGGTGAGGACTAGAACAATCCAACTTCAGAATAATCAGCTACCATTTCTTTAAAGAATGCCTGACACCTGCCGTAAGGAGGGAGGGACATGCGGTTTGAGCTATGGCATCCCGGACACTGCTGTGCCAGAAGGGGCCCTGGCATCAAACAGCTGGTGCCAAAGTTGCCACATATCACGTCACATTATAACACCTAGAAAGACCTCCATTTTAAAGAGTACACCGCACACCTACATAATGGCAGGGCATTGTCCCTCCAGACCAACTCTCAGGGAATATAACAAACTCCACTTTTGGGAGTAGCTGGTGAATCTCTTTTGGACCACTATTTGGTGCACAGGTGCCATTTTATGTCTCAGGTGAACAGAAGCAAAAAGGCCTGTCAGTGGTGCACCATTGCATAAGAGATGTAAAAATGCAGATTCTAAAGAAGGAAGGCCCATTACGGGGTATAAATACAATGTACATGTACGGCTGGTATTCAGCATTCACTGATTGCATAAACTAGCATGTGCTTATGTGTTATATACATACAAATCATTAACAGTAAAGAGTTCTCTACTTTCCTTATTTCAATGCTGAAAGATCTGATTCCACGTTTCTGGACACATCCCCCTCTGTCTCTCCCCCCTCTCGGATCTCCCTGGGTTATATTAATATAATATTTGTCAGGAGATTAAATTTTCAACATGCAGAGGGTGACTTGAAGTTGGCCACTATCTGATGACAGGCAGGACTGGTGGAGAGCCTTTCAAAAATCCATACCGGCCTCACCTCCATCCAAGTGCTATTGACAGTTGTCAGTCTGGATGCGATATCACATAAACATTTTCCGATTTCTATCTCAGGTTTCCATAGCTGGGCGAAATCCTGTTAACTTCTGACACAGTCATCTCTCAGACAGCAATACTGCTCCAGCCATGCAGACTCCCAGCAGCCTGGCAGAAATGACAGAGCTTCACGGACCGCCCGCAGAAAAGCGCGGAAAAACGCCCTGGGAAGGAGGAGAAAATAAGGCAAAGCAGCATGACAGGAGGCCCAAAAAAACACAACAAATCAGGGATGAATTCTCCGGGATCTCGGAGAGCTGGAGAACATGCCAGAATGAAACCTGCCATGTTTATTTTGTGCTGTGGGGGCCATTATGGGATTATTATTAGAGGATGAAAATGCATGCAGATCTGGTGTGATAAGTGTTGATGCTCTGCAGCATGACCTGCACAGATTCACCCCTCGACCAGGCCACTCTCCAAAACCATCAACACCGTCACAGAGAGCCCTCATGGGGCTTTTCGCTCCAGTTTTGACATATTTGAAAAATACGTGATGATAAGTCATATTTACATTAAAACTTCTCTTTTTTCCAGTGCATATATTTGTGGAGAGGCTCCTATAAAGAGTCTCAAACAGCAATGAGAATGCTTCATGCTGGATGAGGTTTCATGGTCTGTGCGAAGACAGAGGGCTCTGGGCGAGTTAACTGGGAGGTTTTGTCCTCCACATCCACTATCCCCCCAAAAGCTGTGCGCTGTGCTGCTGGAGTCAGGCCCCAGCCTGGCACCGCGTCAGGGGCTAAAACAAAGCAGCTCCCGAAAAGCCTGACCTCTAATTAATACTCTTGGCAAAGTGGCCTTTCACAAGATATTACAGTGATACATGTGCCACAACACCCCCCTGGCCATCAGAGCAATCACATCCTGGCACCCTTTGGGGGTGTGTATTCACAGTGGGAGGGAGGGAGGTTTGGGGGTGGGGGGGTGGCTGAAATGGCACTGAAATGGCCTGGAAGTGGAGGCCTGAGCTGAAGCCCAGGGAAGGCTGCTCTGCTGCCTCCTGTCAGATCCCATCTCTGTCCACAGAGCTCTGAGGATGAGCGTGAGGAAGTGGAATGTGCTGATCAGCCAGGCGCGCACGGGGTGGGGGGGGGGGGGGGGGGGCATTCACGCTGGCTCTGATAGGGCCTTTCACACTGGAGATCACACACCTTCTCGAACTGTCTTCAATTCTTTCACAGTCCCAGACAATGACTTAAATCGTCCTGGGCCACTTCGAGGTCCTGGTGTGAAAGCCACTTTGACCTTGGTCTTAAGCAGCTGGTTGCTCTTTCTCAAAGAGGGCTTCGGCAGGGGGTCAGGATACACAAAAAACTAAATATGTCTTGCACATAGTCCTCTCTGTCCTCAAGGCATCCCTAACCACAGCTAGCCTCAGTCTTGGGATGTGTGTCAGCTTTTATTTACATTTGCCTTGTGACAGCAACAAGATAGCTAGCTAAAAATACAATAACGCTGAGGAGTTTCTGTGTGTACATGGAAAGTCTTCCAACACCTCATTTCTGAAAAGAAATCCAAATCTAGTTAACAAATTTTAATTAGAGTGAGTATGTTATTAATGTGTTATTATGTTATTCATTAGAGCTGCGGGGTTCCCACATGTTATAATTAAGAGTTAATTACTCTCTCTCAGAGAAGCACACTTCAGTAAATGGATGCTTGTCTGGGAATGACACGCGATATGAATTTGAACTGAAGAGCTCAAATAATGAATTTTACCATTACATTCAGAAATGCTTGATTTTATGAAACAGTTTTTATATTCTGTGCCTTATCTACTGCTTTTCCACATAGTCACCAAAAGCGTGCCTGTGTAGCCAACTTTAGTCCACATTTCAATGTAAACAGGATAAAGTGGATTTCACAGAAAATATATCAGTACAATGCCCTCATGCTCTTAATCCCCAATATTGAGATTTCACAAATGGTCTCAGTCACCAGTGTCCCTCTTTTCTAAGCATAAATACATGAAATCAGATCTATAGCTGACTATTTTCTGTAAGAAAATATTACATAACATATTATCAAATGCCATCATATTACATATGGTGTGATTTTTTACTGAAAGGCATACATGTTTTCACAATGTAAGTATTTTGCAAAGTGTTAAAAGCCTGTTTTTTCATTGATTTCATCCTCCTTCGCATGTGCCAGCACAGCTCGTGACTCAGAGATGCAGTTTCTCAGGAGGGCTTGAAACAAAAACAAGCCCTGTGAAGTGAAACACAGGAGTTAGGCTTAATCAGACGAGAGTGTAGTACATTCTGAGGTCAGTATGTTTTATAATAACTCAAATAAGCATGATAAAGATTAGAATAATGACCACCTCTGGATATTACAACGGTCTCCACTGCCTGTTGATACTGCTGTGCTCCCAGCCTTTACCGATGCGTGCTGCCCGAACTGGAAAAGGGTGTATGTTTTAGAGGCTGGGGGCTGGCTAATTAAGCAAAAACCAAAAAAAATCAAGTGTAAATCAAACTGCTTGAGTGAAATACGGTTTGTCAACTTTTGACAACTGGGAGCAAATATCCCGAATGAAAAAAAGAGCAAACAAGTCGAGCCTCCGGTCGGCCACAGGGAAGTGAGGCGAACATGTGAGCAGGGAAACGCCAGGAAACTCGAACCTGTCCAAAGGCATGGAGAGCCGGGCGGCCTAATCGGCGCTGACAGCCGCTGGTCGCCCGGGCATGGAAGCGCGAGTGTCACGCTGTTTCCTGACTGTCCTCGTTTCTGTCATGTTTAACTCCAGGTGACTAGGACTACATTTGCAGGCTGTATTCCGGGGGTTAGCGGAGAGGGAGGTGGTGGTGGTGGGGGTGGGTGGGTGCTGGAGGAGTGGGGAGGTGGGGTTAACACCTCACAGACTCAATGAAATATGCACCCAATTCAGCAAAGAAAAAGGCACAGTATCCCTTGAAATAGCCCCCCCCCCCCACCTTGTCTCCTGGCCTCCTCATTACTAAGACAGGGCTGCAGTGCAGGCTGTGGATGGCTTGATGGAAGTGACACATTTTGCCAGCTGGTTATCGATTGCTCCTCGGTCTAGTGGAATCCTGTCTGGCAAAGATTTCGAGGATTGGCACACCAGTGATGCCTATATCTCTGCATGGGTGTATAAAAGGTAAGTGTTTCCACCAAAAGCCTACCAGACTGCGGCGGGATGACTGCCACTTCTCATGGAACAAACCTGATATCAGCTGTGACATGTAACTCTACTGTGAAAATCTCAGTAAACACTCATTGTTATTACTCATACTATTGGAAAAACTGTAAAAACATAATTAGATATCAAACATTAAATATGACATTAATAAACTAACATATTTTCAGTATAAATTCAATGGAGACAAGAGAGTTAGTGAAAGGCCTCCTGTTCAGCAGTGAGGAGCAGTGAAAGACCTCCTGTTCAGCAGTGAGGAGCAGTGAAAGACCTCCTGTGCAGCAGTGAGGAGCAGTGAGGCCTCCTGTGCAGCAGTGAGGAGCAGTGAAAGGCCTCCTGTGCAGCAGTGAGGAGCAGTGAAAGGCCTCCTGTTCAGCAGTGAGGAGCAGTGAAAGACCTCCTGTGCAGCAGTGAGGAGCAGTGAAAGGCCTCCTGTTCAGCAGTGAGGAGCAGTGAAAGACCTCCTGTGCAGCAGTGAGGAGCAGTGAGGCCTCCTGTGCAGCAGTGAGGAGCAGTGAAAGGCCTCCTGTGCAGCAGTGAGGAGCAGTGAAAGGCCTCCTGTTCAGCAGTGAGGAGCAGTGAAAGGCCTCCTGTGCAGCAGTGAGGAGCAGTGAGGCCTCCTGTGCAGCAGTGAGGAGCAGTGAAAGACCTCCTGTGCAGCAGTGAGGAGCAGTGAGTGGCCTCCTGTGCAGCAGTGAGGAGGCTGCAGTTGCAGGACTGGCTGCTGTCCAATCAGCACCAGCGCTGCTCACCCCCCGTGCAGCACCAAGGAGAGCTCCGCTCAGCGACAGCACCTCCTTACAGTGCTGCAGCGCCCCCTTACAGACCTGCAGCACCTCCTTACAGAGCTGCAGCGCCTCCTTACAGACCTGCAGCACCTCCTTACAGAACCACAACACCTCCTTACAGACCTGCAGCACCTCCTTACAGAGCCGCAGCACCTCCTTACAGAACCACAGCACCTCCTTACAGACCTGCAGCACCTCCTTACAGACCTGCAGCACCTCCTTACAAAGCTGCGCAACATTCACTCCTGCTGCTCCTCTCCCAGTGTGTCTCTCTGACTCCCTCACCCTCTCTCTAATTTCATCCCCTCTCTCATCTTCTCTCTCTTTCATCCCCTCACTCTTTCGCTCTCATCTCCTCACCCTCACTCTCTTTCTCATCCCCTCATCTTCTCTCTTTTCCCCTCATTCTCTACCCCCCCCTCTTTCTCTCTCTCTTTCTCTTTCTCTGTTAATTTCCCTTGCACATTGGTCCCACCACCACATGCCAATAACTGACCTTAGTAATTTTTTCCTTCTTTCTTATTTCTTTGAGCCTGCCTTCAGAACAGTTTTGGTTCTAATGTCTGTGTCCCTGGCAGTGCTGAGTACACACACCTGCGCCTTTACTCTCTGAGTCTGGCATTTCCTGTTTGGGATCCTGCCAGCATGGTAGCACTGTCCAGCACAGCACTGCACTCGGCAGTTAAGCATTTACAATGTGTGCTTTGGCAATTCCACTTCTAGTGTTATTATTTATCAGATCCCAAAAAGCTTCTGCAGCATCACAGTCAGTTATCATAGCATACGGCAATTCAGAATCAGAACAGTTGAGAATACTCAGTTTCACATAAGTGGCAGGAGAGGCCGCTGTGTCAGCCTTGATGACCAGAAGATGAATTTATTTTTCCGTTATTATAACTCCATGCTTGTATCAGTCTCTGTGTTCAAGGCTTCTCTTCAACAGGCACACAGGCAGTGCCTCTTCACGGGTCTGACAAAGACAACAGGCCACACCTGAGTCTCCTACAGCCCAGCTCAGGTGTGCAGGCCTGTTAATGAGGCCGTCCTTCGTGTTCTGAGGTACCTGGAGTGTGGAACGGGCAGCAGATAGAACGTTCCAGAAACACACACAGCCGTCTCTGCACCCAGGGTCTCCTCCCAGCTTCACAGCCTAATTCCAGCGTAAAAGATCAATAATCTGGCTCACCGTCAACCATGCTGTGCACACAATATGCAAGAGAAGGAATGCACAATACCAGTACTCAGGACAGATAAATAAAACAGTTAAAATACAACAAATAGATCCCCTGCGAAAATGAATGTTATCATTGGCGGAGATGTTTTTTATCACCAGGATTGGAACCAGCAATCTTCAAAGCATCCATCAACACTGGGAATAGAAGCTTTTATGTTTATTAAGAACCCAGGGTCTCACTCTGTCTCATCTCGTATATATTCATATCTCAAATAGACATGTTAAATCTAAATGTCCAAAGATGTGAGCTGGGCTGAAATTTGATATCCCACAGATGTAAACCCCCAGCATGGCTCCTTGTTTGTGTGAACGATTTTCCAAAGTGTTGCGGGGATGGAGAGGGGGGTGAGGATCAGGGTCTCTGTAATCCCATAAACAGCAGTGTGATTGAAGGTGTTCTGGGGGCTGTAACACAGCAGGTCTGAAACAGCAGAAACTCCACCTGAATTGTCACCAGAATTTTAAGATTATGGCAGATGACAGCTGTACTTGTGCGGCACTTTAGGTGAGAGCTCTACATTGAGGTCCCTTAGATCCCTTACATTATATATACACATCTTAGATTATATATACACACAACACCAGATGAATACTTATCCAAAGATAATTCGGAAGATGCATTGATTATGCATTTTTCAGTGCTATATGGCAATGGACCCAGCTCCATTAAGTCTTTTGTGGGAGTCTTGCATTGCTTGTGTTTCATCTCGGGTCTTTCATATAATCCTTCTGAAAACAAACTCAGCTGCAACATACTTACAACATATATTTCAGACGTGTCACATGTTCATGCTGTGCCTGGGTTTGGGCTGACATGAAGCTGATCTGGATTTTTGAAAATACCAATTCTAAACTGAAAACACGTTTAGGCAGTTTTCAGCGATGACAAACGCTATCGTCTGATTGGGTAAACAAAGACAGGGGTGTTCAGGGAGCACTCAGGTTTTGTTGACATATGTAATTATTTTGACTTATAAACCCATTTCCATGTGTCTCAAGAGAGAATTTTAATAACTGCCAATCTGCTCCAAAAATGCCTTCATTATATCAGCTGAAATGATGCTCTATAATCCAGTACCTCACAAGTAAAAAGCTTTTACTGATATATGGCCTATAATGAAAATTACAGACAATTACTGTATTGGCTGAAATATAAGGAGGAGGATTTTTTTCTTCCCAAATATACATATGTTAAAAATACAAATATCAAAATTGCTAAAGCTAAGGTTTTTATGCCAATGAACAACAATGTATATTCAGCAGTTACCGAGAACACAGACTTCAACAAGCATCCAAGGGACTACAAAGACATCAATACCAATTAAGAATAATTCAGCCGCTATCTTATCAACGTACATGTTCCCAACCATTACTGAAGTAGTAATCCACAGAGAAGAGTCATGAATTCTTTTTAAAAAGCAATAAACCAAGTTAATTTGAAAATCTGCGGTTCCATAAACAACTCCGCAGCAACATGGCGGTGTAATAGACATACGGAATGCCTTCCTCCATCTCTGGATGGAAGCACTTTGCATGCTGGGAGCTAGACAGGAGGACAGGAGGTATGTTAAAGATCAGGAAACGCAGGCATCATGCTGATAAAAGGTATGATGTAACTGAAAGTAGGGAGATGATGGATGGTGGATCAGTATGTGAGATGTTCTGGCAAGCACTGCAGCACATACATAACCCTACCCATAATCCTAAGCATATATGCAGGAGTAGACAAAATAATAGAAAATATAAACAGCAAACTATACATGAATGCTTATTAACTAATAATGAGGTGAGCTGATCTTTGCCTTCAGAGCAGCTTTGGTCCTTCCACTGACATTATACATGTTTTGAACTCTTTATAGTGGGCTATTGGATCATTCTTCGAGAAGGAAAGCCAACGGTTCTTGGAGAGATGAAGGAGGTGGAAATCTACCTCTCACTTTACTGATCATTGGGGAGGCTATGTAAGGTGTTTGCCTCCATCTTGGTGTTCATGAAACCACTCCTGATTCTGTTTAGTAGTGTGTATGGGGGGGCGCTATGCTCTTGGAATATGGGAACATCTTGGAGAAACAATGTTTGCACCACAGGTTGCACCTGGGCTTTGTACTAATTGGCTGTAATTCTACCATGCAAAGTAATAATCAGACCTAATGACTCCCATGAGATGGCTGTTCGTACGATAACCACCATGTTTTCTAAGTTGGGAACATGCAATGTGGTTGAAGGCTTCCTTTGGTTTTCTCCAAACATAAACCCATTCAGATGCAGGAAAAAGTAAGAGATGACTCATCAGACCATATTACTTTCCTCCGCTGCTCAGAAGTCCAGGTTTTGTGCCCATTACACCAGGTGATGTGCTGTTGTACATCGGCCTTGCTTGCAAGCATTTTTAGAATGGCAGCCCTACCATAAATATCAGCTTGGTGAAGCTCACAACACACGATTTTGTGGAGACTGGGTCACAGAGGTGTAGATTTCGTTCTATGGCAATTTGGCCATTGTTTTGTAGTTGTAAGCCCCTATCTTGTTAAGGGTACATTTATCCCTGTTGGTGAGCTTCAGCTTTTAACCACTGTTCCTTTGAGTTCGGTACCTGGTTTGTGGTCTTTTTTTTTAAAGGTTTTGATCCAGAAAACAAACACAGGCACCTAAATTATCTAATGAAGTAACTATTTAGTATACTTCAGTAACTAAACAATCGACTTCCTATATTAGCAAGTTAAACAACACTTTGACAGACTAAAAATTATTGTTGCAAAAATTATGTTGATTTTTATTTTTGATAAATAAGCAAATATCTTTTTTCTGCGTCTGCGCCTGCGTCTGCGTCTGCGCCTGCGTCTGCGCCTGCGTCTGCGTCTGCGCAGACAGACCGGCAGTGACACCAGCAGTGGCTCAGACTCCAGCAGTATTAGCATTCCTCACGTCTGCACGGCCGCAGCCCCGGCCTGCCCCGGCCTCCTAATTACTGCCATTTGGTGTGGGTTTCCGGGGGCACCGCCTGTGTTCGCCTGTATGAAACGGCTGCGCCGTGTCCGCCACCTGCAAACTGTGCTGTCAGCCTCATGCTGCCGGCCGCCTCCCCTGCCCTCAAATCTCTTTTGAAAGAAGAGCTTGAAGATGCGGAGAGGCCGAGTGTGCAGCCGGCAGCCATGCTGTCTACCCAGCAAAGACACACAGAGGCAATGCCTATTTTTAATTTCCCCCCAAAAAAATGTATGGTTGTCTGGTCACCTCATCCCCAGGTCAAGGTGAAGTGTTGCCCTCTGCTAAAATCTTCCGGCCGAAGGCAGGAATGAGAAGAGACCATGGAAAATGTGGATCAGGATAAAAGATTAGGCGTGTTGGCCCTGCTTCCGCATGGAGCAACCGGCACAATCTACATCAAATTGATCTGCTCCGGAGAGCAAAAAAACAGCAACACATTCCTTCACACACACACACATTCACACACACACGCACACACACACACACACACACACACACACACACGCACAAAGTGCTTCCAAATGGCTGGATTCCTGCACCTTGGAGACATTTGAAAAATCAGGTCTTCAAGTGCCTTTAACACCCATAAAATTGTGAACATATAGGAATGCTATAATAAATACGTTTTATAAAAATAATTCATCCATTCTGATGGAAAATGCGAGTAATGTGACTGGTCTAACAAAGAGGTGAAACATATACGCTGTGTTATTACTGTGTGACATGCAGAGGCCACTCTGGAGGAAATCTGATATAAGGTGGACAAGGACATAGAGTGCTGGCTATTTCAATACAGAGGGAGTGTCATAATTCACTGCCCTATACGCAGGCAGTGAGTTATGGCAATGTCAAATCAGTGAGGGGGAATGCCTGTTTTAAAGTCACGACTGCCGTAATGTATTTATTTATAAAACTCCCCAATTTAAATCAGTGATGTCTAAAATAAAAATTGTATATATAAACGACAAAGTGATTTATAGGAATATTCACAAATAATGGAATATGTCAGAGGATGGTGGTGATAAGTCAAAGCAGAGTTACAGTACTGTACATTCCCTCATCCCTAGATATTCTGCGCTGAACGCAACTCAGGTGGAAGGATATTAAACATGTTTCCTGGGTGACAAAGGCGAGCACAACCCTACAGATGTGTTATGGCAATTTATGCATTAATACTATGACACGGCTAATATAAAATGTAATGTACATTTAATGTACAATACGGAAGGTAATTAATGAATGGAGTCGATTATATCAGGCACTAAAAGGTTTACATACCAAAGAGGTAAAAATGAAAAGTGACTTGTTTTCTGTTATATTTCAGTATTGTAAGTACTGAAGTATTGAAATATTACTGCATCAAATAATTTAAAGAAAGACAGTCAATTGTGTGGGGAAAAAAGTAATTAAATATGTCTCCTCGCGGAAGGAATACCAGGACAACATACTGTATGTAAGGAGCAGACATGCGTGCTTCAGATTTTAAAAACTGCACAGCACTAAACTTTTTACACACAGCCTATTTTGACATATAAGTTGGTTTTGATACATATCTCTTTTTTCCTTAATACTCTCTTCTTAAGATTTCAACGCACAGGTTCTGACGGGCTTACAACTATGTTCAGTATGTTTTCTATATCCAAATTAGACTGTCGACAAAAAATTATTAAAAAAACAAAAAACATTGTAAGCAATATATTCAAGATTCTGATGGCTGTAACACGAATGGAAAGGGTTTCGTCTCACTAGTACAGCATTCCTGTGCACACAGACGTGAAATGGCACATCTGCTTGTCCAGGTGGACTCTAAACGGTGAGGGGAATATCTTCCGACTTCCGCGCAACTCCACCGCGCGATCCTCAGGAAGATCCGGAAGGTTCCACCTTAAAAAAGTTGCCTCCTCTCGTCCCCGCACTCGCTCTCTGGGTGTCCGGCCCTGGCAGTAAATCACACAGACACACTCCCTGCCTGTCAGACACAACAACATCCCAGCCCGTGATTTGTGAGCCGCGGTCCACATAATACAGTGTGTTTCCAGGTCAGGAGTAATTAAAAGAAGTCGGGGGTTCAAGGAGGAGCTGGTATTGCCGCACGCAGCAATGACAGGCAGACGCATGTGCGCACAGCGTCGGCTCCGGGGTGCTGCGCCGCGGCTTTGTTACGGCCATTCCGGCTTTATAAATATTCATCCAAACACAAGCGGCAAGGACAGTAAACCGATTTGGGAACAGAAAAAAAACTTTGGTGATTTACGCTCAGCGAAACATGAGTGTCAGGTGGGAATAAATAAGAGTAATGAACGGTAAGCCTGTCTCCGAGACTTGGGGAGTGACAGTTCAAAGTTCTGCGCTCTTCTTTTGTCTCTCCTATGTTAATAAAGTTCAGAGCCAGATTTCATAAAACAGATATACAGAAAGCCCCCCAGCCAGGAAAAATAAAATTAAAAAAAAAATTCTAAAGGAGACCGTATGTGTTGGTCATACCTTTGTCATCACTTTATTTTTTTTACAGACAAACACAAGGTCATTATTTCTAAGACATGGATCTGACTGTAAATTGTCATTTTCTCAGCACTTCATGATGCTAGTAGCCTCCTAGAATGGTACAACTTCCCATAGATTGTTAGAAGTTGAGTGAGTGAGAGAGAGAGAGAGAGAGAGAGAGAGAGAGAGTATGTGTGTGTCTCTTATGAAACCAGAAAGACTCCTATAATACAAAGGCATTACACCTTTTGTTAAAATAGAATTGTTGTTAATTTGAAAGCTGTTTTGATTTTTGACAATGCTGTCAAATGACCTAAATCTGAGGCCAATAATGAGAACAGAGTGAAAAGAGGAATGAAGAGCCAGGCAAAGCTGAAAAGAGTAAAGAAATGAAGACTGTGGGTCTCCCGTCTGTGTCAATGCGCATATTGAATCTTCAAGACCTAATGGAAAGAGCCCACAATGCATCTGTTCTTCAGTATGTTAAAGTGAAACTTAATGAAAGTATGATAATGAGGTCATTATTGCTGAAAAATAGGCGTGTGCACTTGGAATAATATTGCATTGCAAATGTATGGGCACAGAACAGTTTCTCCCTGTTCAACATGATTCCGTCTGCAATGGCATAACCGTGTAATGAGCTCAGCGCTGGAAATAAGCTATTTCATTTAAATGTCTCTCATTCATATTTTCTTTTAGTGTTAATAATTATTTTATCGTGCAGTGTTTGTAATTATGGTCATACAAAAAACCCCATTGAGGATCAAGTGAAACTCTCAGCTTTGATCTTTTATTAATGTGACTTCGTACTGAAATGGAGGAACTCAAAGCAGGGCAGCTTTGGATTGTCCGTGTTCTAATACTCCGCTGTAGCCCTGGAGAAAAGGAGCAGAAATATCTCACACATGCAGAAAATGGACAGCATGCTCATTTCTCTCTCTGTTCATTTCCACCGCCTCACATTCTTACACAATTCCAGGATCATAATATGTGAGGGCATGCACACTTGCACAGTGCGTTACATTCGTATTTTAAAGTTTAAATGTGCTGCCTGATGATATGGTACATCCAGACAAATTGGATCATGGTAATTCTGATTTAATTTATACTTTTTAATTAGCTGTTCTCGCCTCTGTTCAATCTAACCTAATGCATTGTATCCTGAAGTTTAAGTGATAAATTTGCGCAAGTGCTACGGTTTTTAAGTTTCTTAAACATGAGTTTATCTGTCACTATAATTTTTTTTTATAATGTATAAGAAACAATAACATGTGGAATATGAAAGATACTTATAACCCACCCACACCTCACTCCCTGGGAACGTTCCAATTGCCTGTCTGCTGGGCCAAGCCCCATTTCTGAAGGCCAGTGTGTGAGATGGTGGGTATGAGATGAATCCAGGCAGAGGTTATTTACAGGGGTGATGACGGGACACTCACAAACTCATTTCCATATTTATTACTGGACCGTGATCACAGTGAGGGGGGCGGGTGCGCTGGGTCAGGACAGAGACCCCCTTGGGCAGTCGTTGGGACTTCACTCACCTTCGGCCTGTGGAAAGGTGGCTATACTTTAGCTACAGTGCAGAAGAGGAAATTGAAGCAATAAATCAATTTTACTGACATCAATAACAGGTAACGCCAAAGTGCCATGCCAATGCTGAACCACTTAAGACCCGTATCAATAACAGCATCTCAGCCACAGGAAAGAATACTGCCAGAGAGTGCCGTTTATGATGTACATGGAGGAACGTTTGTTTCCTGAGCAAGAGACCAGACCAGCACATTTTCCTAAGCAGACCCATGGACAGACCCGTCACACACAGGTTAAAGGTCAAGTGAAGCACTGGGGTGCTCGGATTAGTGTTTCCCACAATTTTCTGGCCCACTTTCCCTCTCGCCCGCCTTTGGAATGGCACTTTTTTGGGGCGCCGGACCACCCCGATCGCTCGGCCCCAGAAGCAGCCTGACTGCCCTGCCTCTGTTTTCTTTTCTTCTCGCTCTCTCTGCTCTCCCCAGAATCATTAAAAGCACATTTATTAATGGCTCCACGGCAGGGTCTCTCCGCGTCTCTCACAGGGCCCGCCGGTGCCTGCAACGTGCCCGCAACATAAAACCGCCACATTAATATTTCTTTTCCCATTGCAGCTTTACTGCGTGTGTGAAACCTGCTAATATTTAAATGTGCGCACTGTTAACATCTGCTCGCGGTTTATTGGTCCCAGTGTACCGCAGCAAAGGGAAGCTGCAGGAAAATTGTATTTAACGGTGCAGTTAACGTTAACAGCAGAATCTGGTGAGGAAGACGTTGGAGCGTCCGTGGCCCGTGAGGGGAACCCGGCTTTTTGCTCCGCGGTCGTGGGATAAACAGCTTGCTGGGCTTTGATAATAAGAGCCCTGCAGAGAGACGATAAACTTCAATTAGAAATCAGAAATGGCTATGATTATAACGCCACTGCTGAATATATATTTTTTCATTTTATTTTTTTTCCAACATTTAAAACTCAATTGACTTTCAAGTTTCAAACACTTTTTCTTTCCTCTGTGACTATTTCAATTTCAGTTTGAGTGCTTTCACTTGCAGGTATGAAACAGATATTAGAAATTGTTGGTAAATTCTGTTTAAAGCTTTCAAATTCCCATACTCATCAATAGCAGACTACTAATGTGAAAGTATTTTAAAGCATAATCTTCAGCTAAATCTTTTTTTGTTTTTTTGATAGTGATCTTTTTTGATGATGTTTGATTGATTTTTGCTGTAGTTTGGGATGTTGCTTTGTAAAATAAAAATCCAGGAAGTAAACTGAAATGGTATAGAAACTTTGTTCTTCTGTTCAAGAGAATGTAATATGGGTGCATCTGCAGTGTGAGAGTGTGTGTGTGTGCGTGTGTGTGGCGGGGGGGGGGGGGGGTTGTGGGTGGGGCGGGGGACACAGGAGGCAGAGGGCCATAAATGCCACCTCCCAGCAAGGCTGTGGGGGCACCCCCCAAAAAATCTGGCAGCACATTTGTGACCGTGTCCGCACCATCAGGGACACCTGGCACGGGATGCCTGTGTGCCAGGAGGGGGAGTGGTGACAGATAGGGGGAGGGGTGCCCCCAAGCAGCCGAGAGGGGGGACAAAGTCAAACCAGTGAGAGTGCAAGTATTCCAAGAAACAGAAACGCAGCTGCCCACACTGAGGGTGTGAACTCCAGAGCACTGCGCTCAACCTGCAGGTGTTTCTCATTATTACTGCATTCACAGGGAGGTAATACGTTACTGACTCGTTCAAACCCATGTATTGTAAAATCCAAATCTGCGATTCATTCATTAAAAAACAACTTTCTTTTTTCCTAGCTGTTGAGATAACTAAGCGCACCTCCACATGGTGGTGAAATGTGAGAAAGGAGAATTTGCCTTGTCACACAGATGAGATCTCCTTCCAGGTAGTTTGTATTGTGATTTATATTATCGATTTAATGTTAGGGCGGAGCATATAGAAGGGTAACACTATGATCACAGCAGTGGTAAGTAAATGGAAGTAAATGTATACACGCATACAGCATAGCTCTCAGTTCGCTGTAAGTACCTTCTGTGCAGTCTGAGATGTGGTGTCTTTCCCTGTAGCCACACATGTACCCGGGATTCACCCTTCGACGGCCGCTGTCAGTGGAAGCCACATAAACACGTAGAACACGTGGAAACACTGATCTACGGAGACCGAAGTTCTGCCCAAACAGGGCTGTAATGACACGTACTTTTATAAAAAGAGCTAAGGGTGTAAACGGCCAAGTGTCGGCCTTAGTGAGACAGAATTACGAGGGTTGTTTCGCGATTTCAGGCAGGGTTAAAAACAGGACTGGCCAGCCCAGCTCTAAGGAAGTACAGACTCCAGGTGCTGCTGTGGCCAGGCAAGTGCAGCAGGAGCTGCATGCAGGCCTCTGTGGTCTGGCAGGGGCTCCATCCTCCATGTTCTGTGCAGGCCTGTGTGCTGTGTTTGTGTGCAGGGGGGGTGGGGGGGGGCACGTCGGCATGTGACACATCTGGGTTTGAGGTTCCTGTGCTGCTGTGGATTGTCCTACTTTCTCCAGGAGTGTTGAAGGTTTGCACGCTCGAGAAGCCGAGCCGCGGGGCCGAGCCTTTTATTGGGGCGGGGAGCTCAGGAGCGCGAACTGACCTCATTCCCCCCACCCCCACCCACCCGCCTCCACGATCCCCTCCATATGTCAGACCACGGGTCCCAGGGGTGAGCAGGCAGGCTGGACGTCTACGTCTCCCGCTGTGGCCAGCCTCACAACGTGGGACACGGATTCAAGTGTCCCATTTTCATTTGTGCATGGCATTGTGAGTGCCAGCCCGTGCCAAACCGAGGCCAAAGGATATGCCAGCGTTTTGCCTCAATGTTTGAGTATGCTCAAGACTCTGCAGAGTCAGACTACTGATGGGTGTGTCTTAATGGTGGTGTGTCTGAGGGATCCTGCTTCAGGGCAGGGTTTACGGATAGGGAGGGATCACCCGTACAGCGCTTTGATTACCGTGAATGGCAGAAATGGCGGGAAAGGCCAGTGACACTGTGCAGACTGCAGATGCTGTTGGTATTTGGCTTCAGAAAGACCTCGTCCAAAAAATTCCTCCGCCATGGCGGCTGGGCCTCCGTATGACAGGGACAGTGGGGGGCCCGGGCGGGGTGGGGGTGGGGGGTTGTGTGGAGTGGGGGGGGTTGTGTGTTTGCGGGCTGATGGCAGCAGCAGCTGTGGCACTCTAAACCCCGCGTCTGGGGCGCGGCTGGCAGCTCTGTGGGGCGCTCTCGGCTGCCAGGCTGCGTGCCTCTTGCCACCAGCAGTCCCTATGATTAATGAAGAAATGTCACCATCCTAATTTTTTCTAATGTGCACTGTGAGTGTGTGTGTGTGTGTGTGTGTGTGTGTGTGTGTGTGTGTGTGTGTGTGTGTTTGTCTGTGTGCTCATATGAGACAAAGCAGTGTGTGTGCCTGTGTGTATATGTATGTGTGTGTGTGCGCGTGTGTGTGTGTGTGTGTGTGTGGAGACAGTTGGAGTTGATAGGGTAGGTACGTTTTTGTTATTTTTTTGGTGGTGTGCAGCATGAATGAGGAGCAATCAGAGGCCCCCAGCCTTATAAATATGGCACAGATGTTGACAGTGAAATGCTTCCTTAATTACCATACAAACTGCTTTACTTGAGTGAATCCTTTAAAGCAGTCTCACAAGGAAGTTCACTCAAGCAATTCGGCAGATTACGGCTAATGAACAATATTTCTCCGATCCTATTTAGTGCTCATTAAAATGTAAAAGGCTTTCATTTCCAGCATCCGTGTCATAAATATTCCTTTCCATTGAGTGAATCGTGTAACGTGAGCCAAATAAAGGCTGGAGAAGAGCCGGCCGATGCACTCTCTCAGCCCATTGGCTGAATCATCGCCGTTTGCCTTAAAATAAACATTTTCCCTGCTATTGCACTTCTGAGGAAAATACATTGCAGAGAGACAGAAAAAAAAGCCCAGGAAGGATTATCTAAAGATTTTCCAGCCAAACAACAATCTATATACAACTAAGAGACAATCAATTATTCTTCTGGCCAGGCTTTAGTTAAAGGATTCTAAATCACTAATTAAGTAAACAGCCCTTTTGTGCTTTAATTTATACATTGATATGTTGATACCACAGGTTTTTCCTTCCAGACTAATTAGGTTAATTAACAGTTTGAGATGAGCGCTCTTTGGAGGACGCTGCTCTCATGTTTTGGCACGGTTAGTTATGGTTATTTATTTTGTACTGTGCCGTGTAGTGCCCCCTTTTCACTGCTATGGTCGTTCAGGAAAGAGGAACAGCATAACAGTTCTTAGTGATCACCTTATGATGATACTAATATTAATACTAAAACTTCTACTACTAATAATACTAATTTCCATTAATTCCCTTCTTCCTCTTCTTCTTCTTATTTTTATTATTATCCAATCACTACTCTATGGTAACATACTGTGGTAACTCCAAGAGAGTTTATGCTTTGCATAAATAGAAAGTCTAACTAGTGTTATTTTTATTGTGTTGCCTAACGGCAGTGCACTGCAAAGCATGGCACAGGGTACCTGTGAGCGAGATCCCGGAGATCCCGGAGATCCCAGAGATCCCGGAGGTCCCGGAGATCCCGGAGGTCACGGAGATCTCGGAGATCCTGGAGGTCACAGAGATCCCGGAGATCCCGGAGGTCCCGGAGATCCCAGAGATCCCAGAGATCCCAGAGATCCCGGAGGTCCCGGAGATCCCGGAGATCCCGGAGGTCCCGGAGATCCCAGGCTCAGAGTTCCGTCCGAAAGGCCCACTGCATGCACACGCTGTGTGCTGGTACAGGCCTCTGATTCAGCTGCACTCACAGCCTCCTGTTGTGTCAGGATTTGGGCGGAGACAGCCTGTGCGATTACATCACCTCTGCAGTGCACACAGCGATGTGAGACGACACACACAGGCTTTGATGTGTATATCGGAGTGTGTGTGTGTGTGTGTGTGTGTGTGTGTGTGTGTGTGTGTGGGGGGGGGGGGTCGTCTCATCTCATACTGCTCCTGCCAGCCTGCTGCCATCTGCTCTGCCCACAGACCCCCACGCAGGAAGACTCCGGGTTCGAGGGTAATCCTCACCCCCCCACTGTCCCTGACACCTGGGGGTCAGCCAATGAGAGCCTTACAGGGAGTGATGCTACAGTTAACTGGCCAGGTTTCATGAGGTTGGACACGCTGACGCATGTGGCTTGCAGGGATCGTCCATTAGACAGAAATGCATTATGGGAGCTGATTGTTTTATTGAACATAAATTAACAGGACAAATGTTCTGTGGCATATCTCTTGAATGTGTTGCCATTGAATTTTTTGGATGTGGCAATATCTTAAACAATATGTGGAGTGTGGTTTTATTTTCATTAATAATTTCATTTAGAATGTAATTTGTAATATATTCAAAAAAATAATCAGAGGTACCTTCAAATCACATGTACAGTCCTTCAAACATGTTGCCTTTATTTTACATAAATATGAATATCCATTCATTGTAAATGCTCAAAAAAGTAATCACATGTGCTCATAAGGTTTAAACCAAATGTTCAAGTTTTCAAGTTTCCATTTCTCCAACAAAAGCAAGATTAGACATTTACAGTGAAGGGCTAATATTTAGTGATTGTGGCAATCTCTGGTCACTCAACCAACCATAGTGAGTATTCACAATCTAAAGAATTATTTGATTATTTGCTTGGTATAAAGGTGATTTTTCTCAGACAGGAAACATGTCCAAAAGGACAAACTGAATAGTAGCTATCCATATTTTCTTGGTTTAATTTGATTGCTTCTTCTTTGCTAAATTGCTGCCATTCTCACACATTGTGTGGAGACTTACCATTGCGGATAAAGCCATGAAACTGTAAAAAAAAGCCCTTTATGCGCAGAACTGTCCAGAACCAAGAGCTTTCAAAAAATCACTTTGCCGTTCAGAGGACTCCACACCAGAGACAACCTGTCAGTAACATGATAATTTACAGAGAGGAGAGGAAAGTCAATAATCATTGTCTTAAATGGACCATGAGGGCTGCATGTGGACCCCAGCGCTGTTCTCCTGTTCTCTAAACTCCCCGGAACGTGCCCTGATGTGTCTGAGTGCCTGCCACTGCTCTAGCCTCACCAACCATGCTCTTTCACACACACAAAATGTCAGATCGGCCAATTTTAAAAACGAGATAACCAGTGAGGTCGACTCACGGACAGCTCCACTTCCAGGGATGTTTTTTTTTGATACAGTCAGAATTAATTAGATACGTTCCTGCATAACATTTTTGACACATTTAGTCTGGGTACAGCTGGAAAAAACCTCCATGTAACGTATGCCATGTGCCATGTAATGTATTTGACTTAAATCTTGGTTAAAATCAATCAAATTTCATTTGTTACAGTGCACTCTTAAAATCTGTCACAAAGCACTGTACATAGTGGATGTTATTGAGAGAATAAAAAAAAAACAGAAAACCCAAATGATAGACTGTCCCAAGACAAGCCAACATGTCCCCTACCAAAAATAATCATAAGTAAGAAGAAATACAATGTTGTTCAGTTACCTGGGAAATATATTCAAACCCTTCTGTAATAAAGATGATGTGCTTATTTTGAGCTAAAGGACAGGAGATAGAGACATGTCAGGATGGCATTAGCTGTGTTTCTCCTGTACAGTTACAGTACAGAGGGCCCTGAACGTTGCTAAAGGGGCCGGTTTGACCCTGCGGGTGTGTGCACAGTTCAGTGTGTGGGTGCCGGAGGGTGTCAGACAGACAGAGGGGGTTGTGTGCGGTGCAGCAGAGGAGGGTGGAGGGGCAGTGAGGTGGCACACCCTCTCTGAGGGGCGTCCCTGCCAGAAGGGGGTTTGGGGGCTGCGGTTCGATCCCCGTGTCTCTGCTGCATATGAACAGCAGCTATGTCACGCCACGTGTGACAGCTTGACAGCCCGGCTCTGAGGTGCCTGTCCGCTGCGATTAAATCGGCGTCCACTCCGGGCGTGTGAGCGGACAGCCCGCAGGGCGCTGTAATGCCCCACTCCTTTGTCCTGGCGCCATGGAGACGGTCTGTGGGCGGGGATTAGAGAGGACCACCTGAAGACAGGAAGTCTGGGGCTGCAGTCACATGACTGCTATTGTAGCCCCGCCTCCCCGGCCGTTACAAGATGTGACGAGGCAATCTGGGGGTTGGCTATCCCACTGACATATTTTCCTCTCTGTATATGGCCTTCAGTCAGCAAGACTGTCCCCTTATGTTGACTTCAAGGAATAAAAGCTAATTTGAATTGATGAATTCATTAATGCTAATGAAATGCTATTTAAGTTCGTTGGAGGAACACAGCTGTAGAATCCGCACATTAAAATGTGACAAAAAGTTTCAAGCACCAGGAAGTCTGCTTTACTGTAAGATGCATGATCAGACATACAAATGAACACTATGATGATGATGATGATTACTATTATTATTATTATTATTATTATTATTATTATTAATAATGAATTACATATTACATTACAAGTGAACAGAAAAGGTTGGAAACTGATTTTACTAGATAAACATATCATTTCTCAAGGATGCTCAGTCAAAAAATGCATCTCAGGCTGGTAACCAAACTAGGGCATGAGAGGGGGCGGAGCTTCTTTTAAAGTGAAGGTTGAGAGGCAGCTGTTTCATTGACTAAGTGAGCGACCAATCACGTAGAGGCAGTGTAGCGGCTGTTGCCCCCGGCGACCACAGCATCAGGCCATGACACACGCTGCTGTCTCATTAGTATGCAAGACAGCCTGTGTAAGAGAGCCGATTGATCACATATTCATTACCATGATTATAATTAATGACTCTAAAGGCCTAAAAAAACTTCTCTTCTCTGGAGCTCTTTTACAGTTGGTACAGAAGTAATTTAATCTTATTTAATCATCTTAAATGTTGCGACTCATTTCGACACATTTTAAAAAATACATTTTAACTTTGAATAAATGGCCTGGCTACATCTGGAATAAACAGGATGCTTAAGCACAGAGGGCAGTAACGGGACAGCCGGCACAGCGACTGTCTGCTCTTCTGCCCTGCTCTAATCCTTCTCATTCCTCAGTGATGAATGCAGTGTTTCCCAGTTTCACAGACAATATTACAGACTGGCCTCATGCAAGTAAAACAGGACCAATCACATTTTGGCACGTTAAAAGTCCCTCACTTCCAGTTCAATGGAAGCAGAGAGGGTGAAATTGTCTTTGCGGGTGTTAAGAAGGAATTCATCCTCGGTCATCAGCACTTAATACTCGGCTCCGACTTTCGGAATGCGTGCTTTCTGGGAATGAAAAATTTGACGAGTCCGCGCTCGTAATAACCCTGCCGAATGCAAATGAGACTGAGCAGAAAGACAAAAGAAACATTAGTGAGAGCCCCTTCAAATCCTGCAGACTCCACCAGCACAGCTATGAATCAAACTTATCCATTACGGATTTTCAAAAATAAGTTTTTCCCAAATTTTAACTTTTATCTTTCATTGGTAATGACTTCTATGCACATATTCAGACATGCCTGTTTAGTATGTGCACGTGATATATTTCTCAATTCAGACAGATTTTTTGTGCATATGATTTTGCCCATACTGAATAATATATTCAGAATATCAGTTGTTTAATTTCTAATATGATTGAGTAAATTTGTGATCATACTTTTACGTTTGACTCTCAATGCAAAGGTCATTTTTAATCAGGAGTGGCCAAACTTGATTTTAAAGTGTAAAGATAATTGTGAAATATGGACTGCAGAATATGCATTAGATGTGAACATTATGCAGTATTGCTTATAAGAAGTGTCTTTGTTAACATCGATGTTACCATCTTCTAAACAAATATGTGATGCAAAATCTGTACAAAATACAAGCAAGCTGTGTGTAATGTCCCACACCCAAGGCAGGGATGAATACTGCCACAAACCCCCACAAACCTTTCACGTACTAATTTCAGTACCACTAATTGATTATCCTCTTTATGAAACTGTTTATGCACACAATGTCACATCTATAAAGCATTACTTGACTAAATAAATTGCAATGGATGGACTAATTAAAATCAGTAAATAAATAAAAAGTGTACCATCACAGGGACGTTTTGCACTGCTTATTGTCTGTTCATTTGTATTGAATCTCCTAGTAAGTTTGCAGATTCTTCTAGAATAAATGTCACATATCTAGAGTATTCATGTGGAAGTTCTGCTGTGTGTGTGTGTGTGTGTGTGTGTGTGCGTGTGTGTGTGCATGTGTGTGTGTGTGTATGTGTGTGTGTGTGTTATCTCACAGCATTTACCTGGACACACAGTGAGGACGCAGAGAACTCTCTCAAAGCTCAGTGGATACAGAGGACAGCTGAAGCCCTTCAGCAGAGGGGGTGCATTTTTAATGCTTTTCATCTTTTCATCATCAACTTTTTTTTATCAGGAAAAAAAAAAAAAACACAGTTTATACTTTTACCTCCAACAAGTGTGATAAACTACATCTCTCACCCTTTTACAATAGCCTTTTAAAGTTCCTCTTGCTGACAGAGTCTGATTTATTCTGTGTCCATTTTCGTAATAATGTATTCCAAACAATTAATCAGGACGGAACCCAAAGGTGTTACATTTACATGCCGTAATGGACGTCAACCCGCAACACAAAGGTGCTGCCACCTCTTACCTGAGACTCTGTTTCTCCTGTCTGCGGCAGTGACCCCTCTCTGTCGTGCAGCCGAGCAGAGGGCAATAAATAACCAACCCTGATTTGCTTTTAAGATAATCACAATCTATGAAATGCAATTCTATATCCTATTTATGGGGAGTGTAAGCTATTCAAAATTAAAATGAGTCTATCATCCGTGAGTATCATAAATGGGTATTTATTGGGATTAGAGGATTTCTCTGCCCATCTGAACATATAAACCTCTCTGTGTCTATCCGTCCCCTTTTTTTAGCGCTCTGTAATTACCATGCAACAGTAACAAAAGTGACATGTTTGAAGAACAGATCAAAAGACATAAATTGGCTGGTAATGACGATATTTCCCCGTCTTTAGAAAAACCCATTTATTCTCCCTCTCAACAAATCAAGGCACTGTCACTCGCCACTCATCTCCTGGCCAGAGGGGTCTCGACAATTTCTGGCTGTGAGTGAATGGCGGAATGCAGATGAGGCGGGCCGAGCGTGCCTCTCGGCTCCGGCGTCTGCTGCCCGGCCTCTTCCCTTTCTAAATCACCCATAATGGGGGCGCAACCTCTGCAGCGCTAAAAACAGACACACTGGACAAACTGTGGATTTTTTTTTTCCGGAAGAAGCAGCGATATTGCACATCTGTCACTGCAATGTAGACAATTACTCAGAGGGAGGGAAGGAGAGAGGATTCCGCTGTCTGCCACTGCTGCTCCGGTCTGCCGCTGCGGCGGGTTGTTAACTAGGCTAAGCAGGGGAATGATTGTTTCCTCCGAGCTGGAGGCTTCTGTCTCTGTTTATTGACTCCCGCTTCCTTAATTGTTCATTCATTTATCTGGTGGTGTTTATGTTTACAAAGTAATTAAAAGCAATCATGGCATTTACCCCATACCCTTCCTAATGAATAAACTACCGACTGAGAAGACGGAATTCATCAGTGAACTTTTCTTTTCTTTTTCTCTTTCCAAATGAAAAGGGGAAAAAAAAACAAAGAGAGCATTTACAAAAAACAAAGATATATCCTTCCGAAGCTAATAATTCTAGAGTGTAAGTCTAAGTTATAATATAATACAAAAACACATGTACATATACTCGTCAGTGTATTTTATTGAGGCCCAGGAAGGTTCCAGGTGGCATTCACACAGGTGAAAGCCCTTATATGGCCCCTTTATTCCTGCTTATTGAAACGTCGAGTCCTGATTACTGCAGAGCTTTAGGTGAATGCTGAAAGTTTAAGTGTTTTCTGCATTATTATTTTGAATGAAAGGTTGGGTATGTTTTTTTCCAAAATCTCAGCTGAATGAAATCACATTTTTGTAGAAAAAAATCTTAAAGGGGACTAACTTATATCAAATAGCATGTATTTGCACTATACTGTACTGTTTTGAATTTTGAGAAATCAGACACCCATGTGCATAAATGACGTTTCAGCTGAAGTGGTTCTGATTTCTGTGCAACGTGTCAAACTGTGATTTTCTCAGACCCTCTCCAGTATCTCTCTTCAGCTCCTATGAGTCACCGAGCCGCGATTATCTGAGGGGCTACTTTACTCGTCCTCCACTCCCACCTCTCTAAAATGGGACAGAAGACAAATGAAGAGGTGCACTCGTCCGCCCGGCACTTACAGTAGATGTGCAGGTTAATGGCCACAGCAGAACAGGCTAAGGAGCCCAAATGTTAACCTAACGATTTTAACCTCCCAATCACAACAGCGCTCCATTAAGACCCATTATGCAGCTTTTGGATATTAGCATTATGTCAGACACAAATGGCTCTGTCAGGCCTGGGAGACACCGGCTTCACCCTTCCCCGCTGAGCCCTCGGTCCAGGGTAACGGCCTCGGAACGCTCACCGGAAACCACCGGCCGTCCTGCGCTTGATAGGTCACAGCAGAGGGGTGGATGGAAGAGGCGTCCAATGGCAAGGCGTGAAATGGGGAGGGTCATCGACAGGTGACTGTCGCTCCATCCTGCAGAACTGTTACCGCTCACAGTAAAGTGCTCCTGATATCACAAACATTTGAGCTTTGCCAAAAAGGCATCATGCAATTGCTGTCATATGAGGGTGTTGCCAGGATGGCAGTATTTCATACGGCAGGACATTTAATGGCTAAGCACAAATGGGATGAGGTAATTCTATAAGACACCGAGCTGTGGCCATCATCCTGCTGTTGTTAAAAGGCCCTCAGGGCGGTTCTGTGGGCAAATAAAACCCCGGGAGAAAGTGCGACCGGACGCATCAGCCTTTCTAAATCCTGGTGCTAAATCAGCCACAGACTCTGGGGTGCTTACTTCCTCTGGGGTTCAGTTCCATGTAAGCATACTTTCACACACATGCACTCACATATCCAAGCACTTGTGCACACACACACACACACACACACACACACACACACATCTATACATCTGGATGGCAGGTAGGTTACAGGTTAGTCGAGTATACCCCTTTCACATACAAGACGACATATGTTAGAGTTATGTTAGAGTGAGTTTTTTGGGGATTTTTGGGGAAACACCTACAACTTGGCAACAGACACAGAATGGCCATCGGGGTCAGTTTTTCCTTCTTTGTTGCAGCACAGATGGTTGATGTACCTCTGACTCAGATTCAGGCTGGTACGCTGATGACTTTGCTGTGTAATGAGAGTGCATGTTTATGCTGTATAGCATGACAGGTTAGGGGCCGTTCCAGTGTCTCACCTCTCTTTGGGAGTACTCTGTCAGTGGCTGGATGGACATTCCCTTTGGAGTCTTCGCTCCTCTTCACCTATGCAGCCAATCCTGTCCGTTTATAAACCACTGAATTCACTGGTAAAAAGTTCTCAGTGGGGCATGGGTATCCTTGCTGCTCTGGTGCAGTTTGCTGTCAATAGGTCTGGCAGCCAAAACCATTTAGGATGTACATTATGTCAAGCACTTTGATTGGCTGGTCAGCGCCATGGATACGCAAATGCTCATTCACTGATTCTGCACCCTCATCAGTCTGTATTGATTAGTGAATTTCACCAGGTACAATTTGCAAAATTTTTCACTTTCAATCCTTCATAATTCTCTGCTCAATATGTGGCCCTCTGCTTCCCAGCTCCTCCTAACTGGAGAGCGTGGAGAGACACAGGGAGAGCCGCAGGGAGAGGCGTGGGGAGAGCCGGAGGGAGAGACACAGGGAGAGCCGCAGGGAGAGGCGTGGGGAGAGCCGGAGGGAGAGACACAGGGAGAGCCGGAGGGAGAGGCGTGGAGAGAGCCGGAGGGAGAGGCGTGGGGAGAGCCGGAGGGAGAGACACAGGGAGAGCCGCAGGGAGAGGCGTGGAGAGAGCCGGAGGGAGAGGCGCAGGGAGGGACGCAGGGAGAACAGAGCCTGTTCAGTGCAGTGGGTTTTCAGAGTAAATGAAGCCTCCTCTTGTTGTGGAGCAGGAGGCGTTTTCATGGTCCAGTTGTCAGCTACATATCTGTTACAGCAAATCAGTAAAATAAATGAGTTGTTAAAAGTAGAAGTTTCAGCAGAATGCCAAGTCCCTATAGGCTAATTCTTGTACACTCATCCGTCGGCACATCCAACATGCGGGCTTGATTATTATTATTGTAAAACAGAAAATGGTACACTTTTTCTGTGATGCAAATCCAAAAAAAAAAAAATTATATGCATTGTTTCATAAATCCACATATTTCTAGTAGAAATTCACAGGGACATACTGTAATGATGAAGCAACCCATTTTACATACTCTATGCTTACACAAACGATTTCTTTTTTTTTTGTAATTCTATGGTTTAAACCTTTTGTAGGGGCCAGCTAAAATGAATTTAACACTTCAGCACACGTGACAGTACGCCATGTTATTTCTTGTTCATTTGAAGAGTTTAGCATTGTTGTTCCTGTACTGTATATCAAAGAAAACTGTATAACCCACCAGACAATCACAGTAAAAAGCTCAGGAATCACAGTCAGTGGACAAGACCATTTCCAAACTATTGTTTTAATGGAGTTTAACAAAATGCAATTTTCCAAGTGGAAATACAAAAGTCTGCAATAGGCTCATGACACAATTAAAAGTTGCAGCCATATTAAAACACTCACTGAAGAAAAAAAAACTCAAAGACGCTTCAAAATTAATAGTTAGATTGCGAGCTGTCAAAATACTTCAAAGGTGCAATTAGACACCAGCTGATACATCATTTTGCTGATAAAAATGGCTGCTGAACAGCTTTCTGAGATTTAATGGGATCTGTCCCCATGGGGGTGGGAATGACTAATAATTATTTCTTCACTCTGCCTGTTAATTGGCCCCACTGTCAACATTACACATTTTCATTCAGTTGTGAGTGTGGCACTGCAAATATGTTGAATTAATTACAATTGTAACTCTTTTTACTTTTTATTAGTATTCATAATGCTAATAGTACTGCCAATGTGTTTAGCTGACTGTGCTCCAGTCTACAGGATTAGTCTTTCACTACTTTTGAGTGTGTTCTTTGTTTGAGGTATTTTATACTCACAGTGATTAGTTTCTTTTCCGTTAAAAAGAAATAAAAAGACTAAAAAAAGACAAATTCAGCCACAGAATACAAACCGTACAGTTGTGATCAAGACATGGCATTCAACAACTGCAGTGATTTTATGGCCATTTTAAAATATAATGTGGACAGAAAAATGTCATTTTATTTATTTTCTTTATTTCTTCAAGTGGACCAGCTGAGAATGAGGGTACAATTTTTATTTTTTATTTTTTTTTTCTACCCAAGTGAAACAATTAGGAGATAGAGCATTAGAACTGGAATCTATCGGCATTAACTGCAGTGCTAATTTTACACCATGTGTACTGCGTTGCATTAAAATCAGAGTTATAAAACACCTGTCATATGTTGTCATTGTCACTTTAAAAGGAAGTAATTGTTCATTGGCCATTGTAACTATCCATTATGCAGAACTGGTTTTGATGGACTCCCATTTTTCACTTTGTATTGTACCTTCCAAGTTGGCCAAATAGCCTGTACCTTGCATCCCTCTTTATATAAAAGGTAAATATAAATCTGCTGAACAAATGAGTATTAACTGATGAGTGCTTTGGCATTTAATGATGAACATAAAACCAAGTAAAGAGGATGCCTCTCCTTGTGTTTGTTGTTTTGGCTCTTTCAATAAAAAAGTAATAAAAAACTGTAAAGACCATTGCAGCGCTGGTGTATGACAGACTCAGTCCCTACCCCCTCGTCCAGCTTCAACAGTTTTGCCTACAGGCCAGCATCTCCTCAAAGGACACATGCTGTCACAATAAAGCACTTACTACAAATAAAAAATAGAAATCGGCACAAGGAATAGCCGTATACGAGTTTAAAATTAGTTTCATTTTCCCTGATGAGGGACTCATAAAATCATAAGTGTATACAGAAGCAATAAAAACAAAATACATTACCTTTTCAACGCGGGTAATTTATGCTCTGCCTTTTTTTTATCATCCCCTGGACTTTAGTGCCAAGCCTGTCCCGCTGTAGCGGTGAGTGACGCGTGATTAATGGCGGTAAATAATGGAATGTGTGGCCCCGTCTCTCTGCCACACCTGCCTGCAGTGGACCGTGTGCAGAACTGAGGCGGAGGAGGAAGCAGCTGGTCACTGCCGCCTCCCGAACTACTGCGCCCGGCACTTAAAGGGAAACCTTCGAGGCGCAATGGGCCTTAAAGGGAAACTTTCGAGGCGCAATGGGCCTTAAAGGGAAACTTTCGAGGCGCAATGGCCCTTAGAGTTCAGCACTGAGGCCCTGCTGCAACCTCTGTCTGTCGTTTTCAGCTCTACGAGGGGGTAGTGTGGCCATAACAAGAAAAACATATTTCCAAAAAAAAGAAAGAAAAGAAGCACTCGCCCAGGGTGGCAAAGATTATCTGGGTTCCTTTCGTTGTTGTTTTGCTGGCTAGAATGGAATCAGGGTGAGAAATGTAAAGTAATTACCTTTATTAATCATGCTATAAACACCTCTATTCTGATGTGTGCTCGGGACAGGTGCTCAGTGTTGATGTCATTCTGAAATGGAAAATGAGGAAGGTGGCTTTTTTACACATAGGTGAGTGATAGTTTAATCAGGCTTTTCATAACCGCCGTCTAAAGCCAAGGACTAAAACCAGCACATAAACTGTCTAAAGCTAAAAGGTCTCCATCAAGCGAGCAGAGTCACTGCACATACTCCAGTGTATATATGAGGTGACATCATCACTCAGATATGTGTCCATCTTAATGCAGGCCTAACGATGTAATAGGCTTAGTGCACAGAGCGGCTATCAGTTAGTGAGGTTACAGTTCATGGGACATGAAAGAATTATGTGCCAAGTGATACATATTGTATAAAAATGGCAAGATATTAATTTTTCATAATACAGTGTTGAGGTGTATTTCAAATCTGGATTCCTTATGAGTGTTAGAAGTCTTTAGTTAACCCAATATAATTGTTATCACATATTGTACCTACTTAAATGTTCCTATAAATGCACATACATATATACATACAATATGTACTCAAGTGCGCAATCTCATAGTGAAATATTAACGTGTGTTTCGAGACAATATTTCAAAATTTCAAAATACTATTCAATAATTATACAGGAAAAAAATACATTAAAGTCTAGAGTTATGTAAATGTTTAAGGGCAAAATCTTCATTTAAATCGTACAGTGCAAATGTTTCAGATGTGTAAACTGATCTTATTATTATTAATAAAACTTTGTCAATGTTTGCAATAAGATCTTTTCACTGCTGATACACTGAGATGAGTAAGTGTTGAGTGCAGGGTTAAAAAATGAACAAGGAGATTTTTTAAATTCGAATCAACAGCTTATTTGATGTGAGACCACACAGGCATTTGAACCAGAATGTCATATTTTTAGCAGAACTAAATAATGAGATCTATAAAAGGAGAAGTGATCCCTCTCATCTGTATTTATCTCCCTGTTATTGTATGGCTGAAGTAGGTGCATTTTGCTGTGGGCTCACTAGCTTAATTTGTTATTTTTCATGGAACCTAAAAGGGTTTTAGAGTAGATGTAACTATTTTTTACTTTTATTAACACCAAATGTGCAGCTTGATGCTTTTCACTCTGGGGGCCAAGCTGACAAAGTGCAAGTGTTTTCGCATTTTCTTGGAAGAATTTGACAGCATTGGTTGAAATGAATCAGTTTCTTACGAAACAATTATGCTTTTTTAAGCACAGCAGAAGAAACATCCTGAAGACTTTGGCTTGTTTTTTTTTTAAGCACAGCAGAAGAAACATCCTGACGGCTTCGGTTTGTCTTTTTTAAGCACAGCAGAAGGAACATCCTGAAGACTTTGGCTTGTTTTTTTTTTAAGCACAGCAGAAGGAACATCCTGAAGACTTCGGTTTGTCTTTTTTAAGCACAGCAGAAGAAACATCCTGAAGACTTCGGTTTGTCTTTTTTAAGCACAGCAGAAGAAACATCCTGACGGCTTCGGTTCGTTTGCTGGTTTTGGTCTAACCGGGTGTGTTGTTTGCACTGTGGCACTGCCTCTGCGCTTCCTTAAAAGTGTCAGCGCGGTTTCCCAGCGCTCAGACGGAGAGCGATTCTTACCGGGGTAAGGATCCGCCGCCCCTCGGTGGGCAAGCCATATGGTGAGGATGCTCGTGACAGTAAACTTCACATGGGGCCCGGTACCCTGGACACACACCTCTCAGCCCAAACGCTTCTGCACCAAACTGCCACACTGCGCCTCTCACTACCCTGTCAGTGCAGATTAAGCAGATTCCGCTACTCACATATTGCATCTGAAATGGCCTTCACTGTACATTACTCACCAGTCACTGTCTGAGTGAGGCTGGGAAGGAGAAAGGGGAGGGGTCTCACTTCTTATGTGGCCCATTCTGTCATCGTGACAGCCAGAACAGGAAATGACATCACTGAGCGTACATAGCACCAGTGCTGATGGTTTTGCTAATACAGGGTAACTGACTGTTATGCCATTCACCATGACACACTTTGAGACTGTGAGGATAGGTTTCAACAAAGAGTGACTGTCATGGAGATTGCATGGGATTTGGAAACCCTGCTAATATATTTCATTTGTAATGTTAATCACTAATTGTATCACTAATTCTAATAATCACTAATAATCTAATAGTGATCTTGTTTTGATATAGAAATGTCACACTTGGTTTAGCAGAGCAGCATGTAATTTCTCATGCCCTCAAAAGTAATCAAGTGTCCTACGTTTACACAAATATCATTGATTGTTGATTGGGTGTAAACAATATTTAAGGGTTTTATGTTGATCTGATTTGTTTCTTGTGCTATATGTGGTGATGGGAAAGGTGGGCGGTTTGCATAGTGTTAGAGTGTTAATTTATGCAGTTTTTCAGTCCATGTTTAACTCTTTGGGGTCCACCCTCACAGCAGCCCAGGAGTGTCTAGGAGCACAGAAGACTGCCAGCTCTTCCCCCTTCTCCTGGGGGGTGTTTCTGCCCTGCAAGGTCTGCCTCATCACAGCTCTAACCCCCAAGCCACCCAGTGTCCCATGATGCACTGCAGGATGGGCGGTTCGCTCTGTCACCCTCCAAACCCAGGAGATGGGTGACGAGGGGTTAAATCAGCCTCGTGGCCGAGAGAGAATGCCAAACAGCGTAAAGATAATCTCAATTAAAGCACAAAGCTGTGCAATTCTCTTAATTTGTGTAATGTGGGCACAGGCTGGTCACTCGGTAACACAGCTGCACGTGAGGACACGGCACCGTTCCCAGGGCCAGAGGATTCCAAACCTGCCATGGGCATGCAAACCTGTGACTGCAGTGAGCAACACCGAGCCGGTGAAAAGCAGCGGAAAACACAAGGATTAAATTCACGTTTTGATTACGTTTCATATCAGAATCTGAAGTGGAGAGGTTCGGGCCAGGATGAACACCAGGAAAATTGCACACAGCTAAAACAGCCATTGACAATGGGATAATAACGGTGCAGATCTGTTGTACATCTTGCAACGCAGAGTGAAAGAGGTTAAGCTGTTTAGTTGTGTGGGATTACAGGCAGAGGTCAGTTAGACTGGTTCATGACCTCATGTCTTCTGTTGCACAAGCCATCTAGCTCACTCTGTCTCCATCTGAGGAGGGTAGCAGGCTAATGGGTTAATCATTTTTCTGCCAGATGGGCTTTGTATGGCTTGCAACATTGTTGCCCTGGAACGATAACTTCCCGAGACCTCTGAAATGCATCAAGTGTATTCATAAACCCTCAGGCAGCGGTTATATTTTATAATGCTAAATTTAGCTGCTTACATACAGCAGAGTGTAACCTGCTGAATATTAGCTCTGCTGAGAATAAATGTGTGATTTAAAATATGCAATTTCAACATCATCAGAAAACAACACTGCACAGGCCAGCAGAGAACTGTAACTGTGCTTGTTCATGACTTTTACGGTTAAATAAAAGAAATTCAATTGCATTTTGAAAGTTGTGTGTTGCATAATGACATTACCAATTAAAATGCAGCATAGTACTTGAAGTATGCATGAACTAGAGGATCAAACTAGAGGAACAAATGATCAAGCAGCAGAAAACAAATATTTTTCATCTTATTTAAATATGTTGTGATAACAGGACTCATAAATGTTTAACATGTATGTAGCATTCAGTCGGCAAGGCCTTTTGTCAGGCCTGTAGCCTGTATGATCTGGAGCGGCTGAAACTACAGTGTGATGCAATAAGTAATTTATTTCCATCCCTGAACAACAGAACAGCTCTCTGATGCTTCTAAGCACACGCTGTTGCTCCCCTGGTTTAAAGTCAGAGTAAACTTCTGTGACTCATTGTCATGCCCTCTCCTTCCATTTCAGTGCACCGTCTGGGGGCAGGGGAATTAACAGTTAATAGCCCTGTTGCTTCCCAGAGCCCTCTCTGCAAAGCTCGCAGAGGTCCGGGGAGCAGGTCAGGCCAGCCAGCATGGGCCTCCTTCAGGTACGTCTGGACTCTCTGTGTATTCTTCAGATAACTCAGCATGCAGGTGAAAAGAAAACAGAGCTATGGCCGTTCTGGAACGTCCTTGTCGAGGCAATTCTCTGGGGGCAGCGTCTAACGCACACGGGTTCCGGCTTGTCGCTCATCAGAGAGGATTAAGGTGAGGGATGGAAGGATGTAATTCTACATGCATTCCTGTATTCCCAGTGAGTTCACCCCAGGACGGTAATCAAAGCTACTCCAATAGCTTTTATGTGCTTTTCTTCTTCAGACTCAGCTTCGGTTTGATGGAGACACCATACTGGCTCAGCTCACAAAACTCAAGTCACACGTCTGCCACTTTGCTGCCCATAAAGTCACAAAACATCAGTTAAACAAAGGAAAAAAAAACACTCAGAAAGATCTAATCAATGTGACATTTTTAGTTACGTTCCAAGCCTCGAACTTCATCCTTTAACCCGGTTTAGATAAACAAGGATGTTTACAGAATTAGTTAAACCTGATGATGCACTGCGGAACTCTGGCAACTGTGACGAAAAGAGACAACTTACCAAAAAGAAAAATCACCTCCTTTTTAATTAAAACAGCCAAATACTAAAGGCAAGTAGAATGCCCTGCTGCTGTTTGAGACATTCTGTTACTTTTAAAAAAAGGAACTGAAACGGCTGGATTACACTTGGGGTGTATTATTATTAATATTTTAGGAGTCCACCAGAATTGTTTGGCACATTATGATTATATACATATAACCATGAAATAAACATATCCCTTTAACTGTAATGAGATGCCTCAGTGAGATGTAGTTAGTTCAGAGGACCAGATCTGCTGTTAAAATGAAGCCACCTTTAAACAATCCAATGGTGCTACTTATCTCAGAAAAATAAATGGACTTTATAGAGTAGCACAATGCTCTTAAAAGGCCGTTTTCTCTGTGTATTGAACAAGCAAAAATGTATTCAGATACATAATGAAGCAGTTTTTACACATGTCTGTATAATTGTTTAAACGGGAGAAGCAAATCATGTTACAGCACGGATTTGCATATCATTTGTTCTTTACAAAGATAGGGTAAGTATTTTCAAGCTGAGATCTTTTTCAATTTATAATTGTAATTAGATTTTGTGTGGATCAGAAAAAAATGACACATATTTATTCACTTCTTTGAATGAGGGATAAACCAATTTCTGAGACAAGAACAATAAAACATGAAATATGAAAGCCATTATTTAGCGTGCTGAATCTGAGAAAGCAGAATGATGAAAATATAAATGTGATTTGAATGACATGGACATGAATATGAAAATGGGAAAGACCAGACCCACACATTGTTCCTAACCTAACCTGATCCCTCATTCTAATTGGCAGGTGGTCTGACGTGTGGGAACCTTCTGATGTTTCTAAAGCTGTTTCTGAATCAGCTTTACTTGCCATCACCTTAATAAGATAAACAGGTCACATCACTAGATACACATACATTTGTGAGACAGTTTTCAATATCACCATTTTTTGTTCCTGAAACTATGTAGGACCACCCGTCTTGAGTGCTGACTGCAAAATGTTAGTAAAAAATGGGAACGGCCAAAAATGAGAAATTCTGGGGAACTTAATTGTGTTAATAAACCATCTCATAGCCCGTCATGGCTGTCGTCACTGAGTGCTTTCTGCAAACGTTCAGACAACACGCATGGCACTAAAAATTAAAATATTAAAATTAACTATTTACATTTACATTTACATTTATTTATTTAGCAGACGCTTTTATCCAAAGCGACGTACAAAAGTGCATACAGTAAGCATAGCGACAGTACGGGGACCGCCTATTTACTAGGCAGACGTCCTAAGGTTTGGATCAGATTTGGTTTAGATTTCACAGCACCATTGAATGTTTACTGAAACCATTCAGGTTAAGGATCTCGCACTTGATTACCAGAGCAGCGTCTCATGACAACAATGAATTTGCAAGTTTTGAAAGCTAGGCTCTCCTCACCTACAGGGATTGGCAGCCATCACTGGTACACAAAAATGCAGCCCTCGTGCTCTACATGTTGTGATATCTGCGCATTCTTCAGTAATCAGGATGCTGCTGCTCTTGTATTGCTCTGCAATCACGCCGTCCTCTCTCCTCGGCTCTAAATGAGTCCTTTGAACCCCTCCCTCTTATGGAAGAGCTTCTCACTACGGCTGCTGCTTCTCCTGTTGATGTTGATGAGGCCTTTTACATCCGTGACCTGTTGACCCCCCCATCCCCCCTCCCTTTTCCATGGTAACAGCGTTTGCTCTTCCCTTCCCTCAGATAAGGTCCCAGGCTTCCCCAGGAAGGTAATTCGCTGCTGTAATTGGCTGAAGAGATGAAAATCTAGTATCTGACTCTATGGCTGCTAATCTAGCCAGCTGACTGCAAGCCTAATTGGCAGCTTGTTCAGCAATTTGGATCCTAAAGTGGTTTTATTGATGTTGGATAAACAGCTAAATAAAGGGTGGTGATACATGCTGCTTTTGTTTAATGGGTGATGAATTTTTAATTTTGCTGTATTTATCTAAAAAAAGTCATTTTATTCTTCACTGGAGTTTATAGATTACAGTGCATATGCCTTTTATAAATACCTTCAACAAACGATGACCGTATTTGGCCCAAAAAGGGCGGCATGCTCCTCCTCTTCTCTGTAGGTGTGGCCTCACCCTTCAATCATCAGTGTTTTGATTCAAATGAACCAATGGGTGAGGGTTTTCTGTGAGCTCCTGCATTTCATCTTCACTTTGTACTCTATAAATATCAGTGTTCATGACTTTTATGTTTATTCCAATCATGCAGGCTAGTTTCAAAACAACTTTAAAAGATTGACATTTGTGGCTTTATTTTATTTTCCAAGGTAATAGTAATGCCGTTATGTAGAGCAGTGCTCCTTCATATGAGGGAAAATAACGATTGCATAAAAGTTACTATGAGTCCGTGCCCTGATAATTTCTCATCTCTTGCTTTGTGTCACACAGAGCTTTATGCAATCAATACTACACCATAAACATTCAATAATTTAAATTTTATTCAAAATCAGAACATGAAGGTTATGAGTGCAGAGCTGAAAATATAGTGTGTTCCTGTCACAGTTAATGCGTATTTAATTGATGATATATCTAATGTGCCTCTGGCCAAACGTGGTGAAACTGTACCTACAGCTTCACAGTTTACAAAACAAACATACAGTAAAAGCACAATCTATAACTATATAGATTTCTTTTGCTCAACATTTTATATATAGTACAAGAAGTGTGTGTTTTGTTCCACAGAACCCTGCCTAAGGAAATTCATTTTAAGTACTTGGACAAACTCTATAAATTCTTGCAGAGATTAAAAATGCAATTGTGTGTTAGGGTGATCTGTCCGTTTAGCTCTCCTTGGAGATGTCTGGGATAATTAGAGATATCCTAGGGGTTATTGCAAAATGTATAACTCATATTGGAGTGCATAATGTTAACTATTATTTTTGTTTTTTTTTTCCAAAGCGAACAAAAATAGATGCCATTTCCTCCAGCCCTTTGGCCTTGGAGTGTACCTTTTGATTATTTGAAATATAAATGATCTATCTCTCAATGATTTTTGTTTTCCTAAAAGGCAAGTTCCATTTCATTAGACAGATGTTCTTAAACAAGTGGCTTCATTGATCAATGGGATCAATTTTTCAAGAGTTCAGTAATCTTTTTAGTTCTTAATAGACACACATATAGAAAGATACTGAGGAGACAGTTTCAGCAACTCTGGTCAGACAACACCTGGATTTATCCAGTGTATCTGATCCATCTACACCCACAAATAACAAATAACAGCAAAGGTTGATGTACATCAGTATTTATGGCAAGTTCTGAAAACAGGTATGGTAAATCTGGGGGGGGGGAGTGATTTCAGGTGGTCATTTACATTTGCCTTATTTCAAACGGGACACCACTAACCACACATGAACCACACAGTCAAAGTAAAGGAGAGAAGTGTTGAAGATGGTCATTTAAGGTTATGAACAATAGTTAGTCATGGAAGACAAAAGCTTCCCACAAACTCTCCTGTTTGTGAGAGAGATGGAGAGCAGAGAGCTGACTGGCATTGGGGTCTGAGAGGAGTCACACCTGAATGCTTCCCTGTGACAGAGAGGAACACCTGAAATGAGAGCCGCTCCATTCAGAATTAGAATGTTTCTCTAACACCTGAGAGCTATTATTCATTCTGAGTCATTCTAAACATTACAAAAAAGCATTTAACAGTACATTTAAATCTAAAGATAATATGATGATATTCAGGACTCCAGTCTGATTCTGTCTCACTGTGTATTGTGTGGGAAGACTCGTCAAAGGGTAATTTTCCTTTTTTTTTTACAGCTGCATAAATTTAACAGAGGGAATATAGAGGGAAAAATCCTTTTAGCGGGTGATTTATAGAAGAGCGAAGGTAGAATCATAGATCAGCAGCTGATGGCCCATATGAAGAGCACTAATGCCGTCAGAACAAAATGTAACCAATCTTCAGACGCCCTCAACCATGCAATATGCCTAATAGAAACTCAAAAACTCTGTCTGTCAGAAACAGGGGATGGTGGGGGGGGTCGAAGGGAGGTCTCCCTACAGGTGTTGACTGGCTTTTCTTATTGATGTCCTTCGTACAGAGAAGGCCCAGCTCAACTCCTGTCCAAAGGCATTTTAAATCGCGAGGTAAAATAAAAAGGACCAAACATCAATAAATAAACAAACAGTTATATGTGTATCCGCTATACACACGCAAGCCAATCTCAGCTTAAATCATGCTTCAGTCAACGAAGCCAGAGCGGCACAATAAACCCACCCATCTTATTTATATCAAATCATAATTATGCTGGCTGACAAGAGCTCGGCGTTCAAAGCGCGCCATCGTAAATTGTTGTTCCGAGTGAATAATATAAAAGGAATGCTTTTTAATTTTAAAATCTGGCAATCTCAGCAGCCTCATAAAACCCCCAACCTCTGTCACTCCTCACAGGAAAATGGTTAACATTAATTATCTAAAGAGTTGACGACACAGTAAGCGAAATATCAATAGGTTGCAAATGCTTCAATGTCAGCCGTCTCGTCACAGCTGTCGTCGTGGCGATGTCAAGAGCGCTCGCCCCCAAACGCACCGCGCTACAGCACAGCCTTGGGGACAGCGAGACGGGTGGCCCAAAGGACACAAAATTTCACTACTGACACCCCAAAACAAAAGCTTTCAATGATGTGTTTTAGGGAGGGAATGAATAGAACAATACTCTGGAAAAAACAGTAATAATTAATTGTGCAGTTACTCATAAAAATATTCTGCTCTTCACTACTGCTCCACACGCTGTAATGGAAAATACTGGCATACACTGATGTGAAAAACGCCATATTTGTAGCTACAGAAGCCCAAAACAGTTTAGAAGTGACCCTTCCCATTCCTCTTGGGAGCATTCAGTTCAACAGATTTAAACATTTAAACATTTTATTTATGTTTTTAACTGAAATCACTTATGCCATGCTGACATCAGTGGTAAACTATTGCTAGTACTGTTACTGGCAGAAAAGCTACTACTGCCAGCCATGAATAATATTTCTACAAGTCGGCTTGTGGCATCCACCGTGCAGTAAGTTGTGCTTGAGTAATTTTGAAAGAATTGATTATCTGTGGTGGTGCGTTGAGGTACTGTATCTGATATTGATCAGTGAGATTAAGGTACACCTTCACCCCCCCACCCCCCTCGGCCTCGGCCCTGTCTGTTGCACTAAGGCAGGGAGAAGCAGCAAACAGCTCTACATAAGGAATACTCTGTTATTGTTGTCACCCTCTGTGTAGCACCCAGCAGTTATTTTTTAATTTAAAATCAATGATAGTCTGAAAGGCAGGCTTATTCCATCAGCATAAATGAGCCGTTCGTCTTTGCAAGGAGCAACAATTTGAGCAGCAGCCAGGGTGAGAATGATCCCCCCCCCCCTTCTATCTGAAGAAAAAGACACGAACATCATAAGAGAAACACATGCGCTGAGCGTGGGGAGAGAGGGAAAGACAGGGATGGTGAGGGGAATGGCTCCCTGGCACAGCTGTTCTGAACGCTCTCATCGTCCCACACGGTCTGTCTGTCCCCACCGGTCACCGCAGATCCTACACCTACACCAAAATCATGCCAAGTGCCACCACACGGTAATCGCCACACCATGCCACCGCACTGATGTCCCTGGTTGGCCTCCACAAAGCTGCCATTCCTAGGTGTGGCATAAATGTTGTGGCTGTAGAAAAATTCTATATTTATAATGAAACAAAGGTCTGGTTTTAAGATCCAAACAGGCTGAAGCCCTCCTCCCCCCTGGGTAAAAGCATGCGACTCAGCCTCCATTACAGTGAATATGCAGCGTGACCCATGGGGGGCCGAGGGGCCAGGGCCTCGGGTCATCAGCATTCAGCCCAGAGGAGGCCCTCTGTGTCCCTCATTTAAAAGCAGGGGGTGCAGACTAACCCCTGAGGTAAGGTTAAACACCTCAGCCTATACCTATTTTATGAGGGAGAGACATCGGCTAAATAAATTCTGCTTAAAATAGCTGGAGTCTGCACAAAATGCGCGGAGATACTGCATTCAATTAAAGGTAGAGAGAGAACAGATTAAAAAAAGATGTTTCAGTCTATTTAAAAAAAACGGTTAAATCTCAACTGGACATTAGGTTGGCAGTTTGTTTCCTCAAATTTATACAGTGCATGAACGTCTGGCACGGTCCGAGTCTTTTCCCTCCTCATTTTTTTTCCACTTTATTAGGCTTTAGCTACAAGCCAGAGACGTATAAATAGTTCATAGATTTCTCACATGAAAGATATGGTTGATAAAAAAAAAAAACAAAAAAAACAGCCCAGTCGTGGATTGCCTGAAAACTTGGCTTTTGATGCAGTGGTGACAGGCAGTGCAGCTACTGATGTCAGTTGGGATAACGCTGAAGGAGAGACAGCAGGTACTGGCTTCCGCAGTCAGCGGCGGTGGCGGTGTCCGCGGAGGGGCATGTCAGTGTATCAGAGCCACTCGCGGCTGCCCCCTGGCCGAACGCCGGGCGTGGGAAGCCCCGGCGACAGGTCGCCCAGACAAACAGATGTGACTGTGGTTGCTGGCGTTTGGCAGGAGCGCTCAGTGTCAAGCAGACGGGGATGGGGGTGGACAGCGCGTCAGCTGCGGCGGGTAGCGACGGCCCGGGCAGGGGGGCGGCGTGGGGTGGGGGGGGGGACGGAGCTCCCCGCGCACAGGGCTGGTGAGATCACCCGCCGCCCGGCCAAGACCCCCCGCTGTCACAACCAATTAGGACCCAGGGGGGAAACTGCAAGTGCACAACATGGGGGGAGAGGAGAGGTGGGGGCCGACTGACCGCATAAACGCTGTGAAACCAGGCTTCGCATTTCAGAGCCCGACTGACCGCATGAATGTTGTGAAACCAGGCTGCGCATTTCAGAGCCCGACTGACCGCATGAATGTTGTGAAACCAGGCTGCGCATTTCAGAGCCCGACTGACCGCATGAATGTTGTGAAACCAGGCTGCGCATTTCAGAGCCCGACTGACCGCATGAACGCTGTGAAACCAGGCTTTGCATTTCAGAGCCCGACTGACCGCATGAATGCTGTGAAACCAGGCTTCGCATTTCAGAGCCCGACTGACCGCATGAACGCTGTGAAACCAGGCTTCGCATTTCAGAGCTCTTTCAGTGTCTTTATCTGCTCCCACAGTGCTGGGGCTCAGCACGGAGACTCATGCAGGGAGACACAGGCCAACCAACTTAAGCTCTAACAATAACAGAAACGCCACAGGCGTGGCCGGTGGGAGGGGCTACACTGCGAGAGAGGACCTGAGTGAAGACATCTGCACACTGATCATGCCGAGGCCGCCTGCTAAAGAGAACTGAAAGCCAGGGCTGTTTGAGGATTGGTCTCTGAGAGGCTGACTTTAATAAGAGACAGAGGCTGATGGTGCGTGTGTGGTTCAATACGTGTCAAAGAGGCGGGTGGGGAGAGGGAGCGATCTGTGGCAGTAATCTGACGTTCATCGCTGTGACACTCGTCTGTCCTCGTCCCGGGAGCGCGTGGGGCCAGCCCTGCAGACACACGCAGTCGCAGGAAAGCAAAGTTTCTCCACAGCTGTCCAAGTCTTCCATTAATCTTCATTACGGCAGCACCAGCGCCACCCTGACCCCCCTCGCCTTGTTTACACACAGACACAGGCTGAGACACGGTGTGAGACACGATGTGAGACACAGGCTGAGACATGGTGTGAGACACAGGCTGAGACACAGGCTGAGACACGGTGTGAGACACAGGCTGAGACACAGGCTGAGACACAGGCTGAGACACGGTGTGAGACACAGGCTGAGACACGGTGTGAGACACAGGCTGAGACACGGTGTGAGACACAGGCTGAGACACAGGCTGAGACACAGGCCGAGACACGGTGTGGGACACAGGCCGAGACACGGTGTGAGACACAGGCTGAGACACGATGTGAGACACAGGCTGAGACACGATGTGAGACACAGGCTGAGACACAGGCTGGGACACGGTGTGAGACACGATGTGAGACACAGGCTGAGACACAGGCTGGGACACGGTGTGAGACACGATGTGAGACACAGGCTGAGATACAGGCTGAGACACAGGCTGAGACACAGGCTGAGACACGGTGTGGGACACAGGCTGAGACACAGGCTGAGACACAGGCTGGGACACAGGCTGAGACACAGGCTGAGACACAGGCTGGGACACAGGCTGAGACACTGGTGGATCCTCCACGGTGCTCTCCTGCTTCAAAGATGAACACCTCGTCTGGCGTAAAAATGACTTTCCCCACAGCTGACACCAGCTGAAGTACAGGAACTTCAATGTTAATGTAAGATCTAAGGATGTGAGAATTCGTATGGTTTAAGTTCTCTTCCTTACTCCTCTGACAGACGACAGGAATATTAGATGAATGTCTCAATTAGCTGGTGGATGTATAGAGCCAATGTGAATAAAGTTTTGAATATGTGTTGGTAAGTTTAAATATTTTCAATACTGGAAGTGTTACAGTGCTAAAATATAGGACATCAAATGCCTAACAATTAGCAAAAGCTACTGTAAATCACACAAACTCATTTTACGGTTAGAGTGATCAGGTAGAGGCAGAAGCCATGTTTTGGGAACATATTTGTCAGTGCCTGGAGATGGTGTGTAATTACTGCAGTTTTGACAGTTGCAGGAAGCTTATTCTTTGAAGCCTTTTAAGATTTTTAGAGGGCAGGAGATGGAAAAAAGGGTTTGGAGTTTGCCATTGTGGTGAGGAGGAGCTGGTGGAAGTTTCTAACCAAGGGTTTGTGCAGGAGTGCAAGGCCTGATGGATAGACTGATGGTCACAAGGAGCCTGTAAAGTTTAGACCAGGATCTTCGGTCCAATGAAGGCTAACAGGTAGAGACGAGACATGGGTGTAGTTTAGGGAGTGCTCTGGTGGCTCCGAACACAAGGCTGGTCAATGGAGCCGTAGCAGTCAAAGTGGATAAGAACACAGGCCTGCTCCAGGAGCTGGAAAGGGCATGCAGAAACTGACAGAGTCTAATAGGTCTGCTGAAACAGGGCCCACAGGGCATGGGAGGTAGCAGTCAGTGAGATGCTGGTTCAACATACTCTTAGAAAGCTCTGCCAGCCGTTCAGTCTCTCTGTTATCCTCAGGGACTTCCATGCATTTCCAGGCCTGTAGGTCCTTGTTAAAAGAAGATGTAGGAAATGTTCTATTTGCGTAAGAGTTTTATTCCAAATCTAAAGACAAACACTTCAAACGCAAGGGCAGTCCTGGCGTACATCTGCATATCGCTGTACTTCCTGTATTAGTTACACATGACTGTGTTTCTCTCTCAGATGGGCGTGTATGTGATTTTTCTGTGCTGTACTCAAGTAAGTAATCCCTTTTCAACTGTGGAATAAATTTCCTCTAAGAAGGAAAATAAATTAAAATCAGAACTAACTACCAATTAGGAAAACACAATACCTGGCAGTTAAAAGCTAAACTACTGTACAGGTCTATGTCCTCTCTAGTTTGTTCAAACATCCATTCATTAATTGTTTTATATATCCTGAGTTACAGCTATACTACACACATAGGTAACCATTCAATGGGGAGGGGGAAACTTTCCAAGTTAAAGGAATGACAAAATGGGAGTATTCATGGAGCGTAAGAGAAGCCAGAAATGGTAGATTGGTAGAAAAAGGTTAAACTTTGAGGAAGGAGCTGAATTAGCAGCTGTGCATGTGAGCCCTGGTGTTTCAAATTCAAAGCTCAATTGTCTCGTGAGTGATATTTTAAGGAGGATCTGCTTCATTGCCCCCACCAATGCCTGCTGGTCATTTTCACCAACGGGAGCCACTGTCCTCAGTCCTATTTTAAATTCAAACACTGAGAGCGTGCTTCCTGGAGACCCAGCCAAAAAAAGAAACAAAAACACTAGACAAATCACTGCATTCATCAGAGAGAAAAATCTGAGGAATGGGTTGCTTAATAAATATTAGAAATGAAATGAAATGAATAAAAATGACCTATACACCTGAAACACACATCAGAGCGCAACACACAGAACACCTGCTCCATCAGAATCCCCACACCTGCATTTAAGCATTGCTGATTGATCAGGTTTAACTCGTTAGCCAATGGCTGGCTTCCTTTCAGCACGCATTCCTCACATCCTCACACAATGAGAATTATGAAGTAGGAAATTAAGCCGATGCATCTTATTATTAGGTTTGGTGATGGAAACTGAGGATCTTCTAAATCAAACAAACATTCACAATAGTTTAACACTCACAATCAGTTTAAGCTGAACACATTACATTATTTAAAGTCAGGTGTTCAGTTTCACTGATTGGTGACTTCTGCATTCTGCAGAATATAAATGGAACAGTCCTCTCCAATCTTTATTTTCTAGCTTGCACTCTAAAATAATACAGAAAAAAAGTTTCAGTAACATGAAATGACAGCATTTCTTCATACTTTAAAATTATATACAGCAAATGGACAGCTGCCAGATTATTTTAAATCAATTTCAGATTATATTGCCTATTACTTATATATTGTTCTGAGGTGAGGATGTAATATCCAGCTGTAAATATCCAGCTGTATGAATGGATAACATTGTTAAAAAAAGTGTAATTGATGTAAAGCACTCTGGGTAAGGGCGTTTGCTAAATGCCAATAATGTAATGGTCTTCTTCTTGTTGAGCATTTTGTGGTTGTGTGTTGTCCAGTCTTACTGGACAGTATATTCAGCTAGACACACACCACTGTGTCCAAACCCCACCACACCTCCCTGTATTATCTATGCAAAAAGGGTTCAGAGGACCAACATGATTAAAAAAAACAGAAAAACAGAACTTTGTTCACAGGTGTGAAGACTTCACAGATGAAGACTCCTAAAATGTGCACATCCTCCCCAAGATCTCCTTCCAAGGTGACTAAGTCTGCAGTTCAAAGACTTGCTTTACATTCTGAAACACGAGTCTGATGCTGACATTTTACTTTGATGCTCAGGTATTCACCAGTTTTACCATGGTAACAGCCTTTAGCTAAGGTACAGTATATCCACCCTTTAAAGATCCCATCCATCTGGAGCCTGATTTCAGACTAATACTCCTCACAAATTGAATACAGTCAGCAGCTATCTTACCAGGGCCTTTTTATCCTTTAGCTCTTTAGCTGTTTGCTTTACTTTAAGAGCATGGGAAAAGTGGATCCAAAACTTCGCATGGAAATTGCATCAGCTTAAATTTTCAGAACATATTTTAATGAACTTTCACAGCAACCTCACCTTTATCTAATTTAAACCTCATCCCAGGGAAAAAAAATCAATTTCCTTTGTTCTTAGGACACCCCTAGCCCCTATTCACAGGCATTTGTGTTTTTTAAATGTATAAATCTTCTCTCCTGTCTTCGGTTAATTTTTCTCCTTCTCTCTTTCTCTCAACGATTACTGTGGTGCATATCAAAGTGTCCTAATGAAGATTCACGGCATCTTCTCTTTTATACTAATACCCTATCAAACTTATATCTCGTTCCAGAAAATCAATTTTCTTTCTTATTATTAAGTCTAATCCTGCGCCGTTGCATGCGTTACGAAGCTGAGAGGTGGAAACGTAAGGTGATTTAACCCCCACACGTCTGTGTCCCAATTACAGCCCCAACCCGAGGCTGGATGAGAAATCTCCTTTATCATTCAGACATTTTTTGATAATATTTGTTCACATTAAGACAATAAGACAAGACAGAGGCTTAATTCTCTAAAAGGAAGGAGTACAGACATTGGTACACTTATCTCTTGTTTGAACTGGCATCAGCACCATAACATATTCAATTTTTTTCTCTCTGTCTCTGTCTGCAATAGACAGTGTCCTACATTTATAGACAAATCAATATCATAAATCTCTATATAAATATTTTTTGTGTTGTTGTTCTATGCAATGATGACTTTAGTTGTATGACTTGTAGCTATGCAACTTGAAGGTAATGTATGTGAAATATAGGCCTACTCGTGAAACATGCACAACTAAAAGTGCACATACATCAACACATGGTGCTCTGTCCGCTATGTGAATGCAGTAAAGAGAGTTGGATTTTTAGGAGTTATTCATATTGGTCATGTTTACCACTGATATTGTCTTTCCACATATTTCAATGCTTCATGTAGATTGCCCAAAAGATGCCTGTCAAAAGAATGAAAAATAAGCAAACATGATTGATATATAATGCAAAAACTTGATGAAAAAAATGAAATAAAAAAAAAATATTTCTGAAAAACGAAGCAAAGCTGAGCACTTTGGCTCTTGCATGCATGTGCTCAGGCCTGTACCGAGGCAATGTGTCCTCTACTGCAGCTTCGACCTGCCAATTTAAGCTTTTTAGTGTTCATCACATTAAACGCTTTAAAGTCTGCTTTCAATCTTCACCTTATTCCTGCACTGATAACTCCTGGTTTAGCTTGTCTGTCAGTGTGTGTGAGTTTGTAAACCAGCCTTGTATACAGGTGTTCTACCATGTTGTTCTACCATCTTTAACATTTTAGCTCTACTCTCTACTGTACGCTCCAAACTACTCTCCATCCTGTTTTCCTGACCACATTTCTGTTTTTGCTTATTTAATGTTTAACTCTTTTTAAAGTGACGTCACGGCCCCCTACTCAAAGTGCAGGAGTGCATGCGGTGTGCATTTGTGAAAGCGCAGAACACCGCCGCTGAGGTGGCGCAATACCCATCATGCACAGCTGCCAGAGGCCTCCGGAGGGCGGGGGGGGGAGGCGCGGGGGGAGAGGTGGCTGGTGCGGGGGGGTAATAAATAGGCCCGGGCGGGGGTAATGATGAGGGATCATGGATGTAAATGATACTCTGTGGTGATGATGGGAATCCTGGGAGAGCCGGTGTCAGTGTCTCATTAGGGGCCGGCCCGGGAGCGCGGCTCTGCTGGGGGCCCAGACGGAGAGAGCCAATAAACACGTAATAAAACCAGAGCAAAGGGAGAAAACGAATGGCTGAGCGCAGCACGGTGATGTATGCAGCGCTGTCAGCGGGGTGGGAGGCGCAGTGTGGCCGTCCGCGGGGAGGCTATCTCCCCCCCGCCGGGCCCGGAGCGCGGCCAACGCCCCGCAATGCTCCACACCGCGCCGCGCCGCACCTGTAATGAAGTGGTCCAGGGAGCAGGCAACATGAGCAGGCCGCCAAGAGCAGCCGCCGACGAGAAAGCAATCTTCCCAGCCAAACCCCCGGCACAAATTATACACCCCCTGCCCCCGACGTGGGTGCGGCGTCCGCTTTCAATCACACTTTAGTCTAATCACAGGAAAGCGTGCGGCCAAACGGTTAGTTGTCGTTCCGCATTGCGTCGCACTTAAGCGGCTCGAACCACGCTATCACCCCTCACTTTACTGTTCCGAAAGCGCTGTTTAAGCGTTGTTTCAAGGGCCGTGTTTGGCCTTCACCTTAGCAGCAATTGTCTGTTATACTGGCTGGGAAAAGCCCACAGAAAAATGCCCGTTTCACAGAGACGCAAAATGAGACAAGCGATTAGTTGCAGCAGTGGATGTAAATGTCATCACTGTGGGGACTGACTCATGACCGCTTCTCAATCTGTAACAGCACTAACAATCCATTCCGCTTCCGGAGCCCACGCGGAACCTGAGCAGCACCCGAGTGGAACCCAAGAGGAACCCAGTTCCGGAACACAACCTGTACAGAACCCAGGCAGTCGATTGGAACCGGACATCGCTCAGGTGTTGCAGGACCGGCTTGTGGTATCCACCGCGCGAGAACCTCTCTGCCGCCTGCGTACATGTTTTTGTGTATGTGCACGCGCGTGTGTGTGTGTGTGTGTGTGTGTGGCTTTAATCTCATAGCCATCTCAGTGGAAGGCCTGAAATGGGAGTGTAGCGCACGATGCTGGAGCACAGTAATCCATTCTCAACACTGAGGCCGGGAGAGAGACAGCGCGGGCCCACTGTCATGCTGCGTTACATGGGGCCCTGATCACATTATCCTCCGCTGGACCTGACAGATTTATTCAGTTTACAGTATTCTTTGTTTGCAGGCAACTTATTTCCTTTAGCCTGGGCCTCCGACAACCTTCTCTACGCCATATTAATCTTGTTTACTGACTTATCTCGCCACAAATATCACAAAACTAGTCAGGTTTTTTTTACACCTCTGGCAGAAAATAAACATGATGTTGACAGAAGCCGATTCTATTCTCGGGGGTAAAATTGGTTGTTTACCTGCAGCTGTATAAAAAAATGAAAAAAAGGTGAAATAGAGAAGAGAAATAGAAGAAGCAGACAGAGGGCTTACACCAGCACAGGTGGGTGTGGGGGGCTCCACAGTAGCCTGTATGGCTGGTAATAACTGTGGAAAGTTATGGGACACCATCATGCACTGAGGCCTGCCTGGATTATCCGAAAACACAGACAAGGACAAAGTCATTGAAGTCAACATGTAAATGTAGAATTGCATTTTTAAATCATGCCATAGAAAAAAGTTGGCAATAAAGGTTATTACTCGAATAAGCTTCTGAAGTATTAATTGCTCTGAAGAAAACAGCTTGTCAGTTACTGTATGCTTGCCCCAATTCAAAAATACATCACTCTAGATAAATGTGTGTACAGGCTGATTATATATTATATATATATATATATATATATATATATATATATATATATATATATATATATATATATATATTACATGCATGGAAAGATGGATATGTGTAATGGTAATGGTAACATGTTCATTATACCAAGAGGAACAAGAAGGACCAACAGGACTGACCAATGAGCAGTCTGACTTGTGAAGACCCCTGGTTTACTAAGTCCGAAGTCCACTGAGTCTGTGAGAGAGAGGCAGTGGTCGTGTGGCAGTGGTCGTGTTTTTTTTCTCATCTCAGTCACTCACTCACCTCCATCAGCACCGAATCTCTGTATCTATGGAGCGATTGCGTAAAGCTTGCAGAGAGAGGCCTCATACAGCAGGGAATCTCCGTATCTACGGAGCGATTGCGTAAAGAACACAGAGAGAGGCCTCATACAGCAGGGAATCTCCGTATCTACGGAGCGATTGCGTAAAGAACACAGAGAGAGGCCTCATACAGCAGGGAATCTCCGTATCTACGGAGCGATTGCGTAAAGAACACAGACAGAGATGTCATACAGCAGTCAGTTCCTGCATGCTGATCACCCCGATCAGCTTTCCTCTCTGTAGTTCCAAAGCACAGCACCATATTGATTTGTCGTCTTTTCTTCCTTTTAAAGATGGAATAATAAATGAATGTGGAGGTGAGAGATTTGATGCTTTAGGAGAGAGATGGGGGTCGGAGGGATTACAGTGATTTCATTAGCTTTCCTCAGTGAATTTGGCTGGAAATCCTCAGCTTATAGAAGGGCCACACTTTTCCTTTTTTTCATTTCTCAAGCAGATGAAGCCAATTTTGCCTGAGAGGAAGGCCTCTGCCAGACTGATGCTGCCCGGAAACAGTTATGAACATCCCTGTGGCACTCTACCATACAAACTATAGAGAAAACATATTGCATGGTTACAGAAAAAGTAGTGTGCATCAATATCTCTGGCAGTAATATTGCATTACATACTCTGTTGTTTAAAACTGACTCCAAAAATGCATGGCAGTATATTTGTGATTGGACGCAGTTTCATTACTTGTGTAAATGACATCACTTGCTGCCCCATTCCACATATTACTATACAGCTTTTTAAAGATTTAAAAAGCTGTGGAATGTAAGAAACATGGAATGTATGTTTGTGGAATGTAAGAAACATTTCAAAGCTTAATTTTTGTACATTTTAATATTTAAACGAGCAACATGCAGCACATTTTGATATAACTATATGATGAATTAGTAAAAAATAGTCACATTTTAGAACAGAACTTCCAGAGAACCTGCTGATGACTAATATGTGCTGCATGCCGTTGGTCCCTTTGACCACACGGCATTCACGGCAGCCTGCGCTCGGCCTTCAGTGATTTGGAGAGGAGCTGCACACGCTCGGCTTATCAGCGTGACGAGTCCGACTGACAGCTACTGCAGCTGCACTGATAAACAAGCAGCCCGATGCACATGTGGGGCCACCGCTGCTCCACACAGGAGCACCACGCGGCCCTGTGCTGCTGGATTTGTGAAAGGCTGACAACTATATTTACTACACAGGCCTCTTGGCTCTTTCCTATAATCCACAAGCCTCACATTCATCATCAGCCGATCAATTGTCCAGACTCCACTTAATATTTTTTTCATGGATAAATCATTTATCTGCTTTTACGACTACATGATAGATGATTTTCTGTCTCTCTGGCTTGGAATGCACCGAGAGAGAAAGGAAACTACGAAATGCTGGCATGTACGTATTGATACGTTTCGAATTGTTTGTTTGTTACAGAAAAAAAAAAGTTTGAAGGTGGGACATAAAAAAAAAAAAAAAAAAAAGGTTCAGCCAATTTTCACAGCAGTGTTTGAACAGAAAATACATTGTTAACTACAGTCTCCAATGAGACTATTTAATTCCAGTCCTGTTTCTTTTTTAGGCTTGTCTTGGCGAGGGAACATTTCACAAAAGGCAGATTACATTTTCCATCCACATTACTCATCAGCTATTTAGAATTTAATTTTCTGGATGAAATAGAATGTCTCTGCGGTTGCCGTGGCGTTGGGAAGCTTCTGTACGGAATGCTGTGAGTGGCCTCTACTGGCTAAGGGAGGGCATCGTGAGCCACACGGCGGCAGCAGCAGCAGCTGCAGGAGCGCTTTCACGGTGGAGTCACAGCGGAGTCACGGCATCCAGCGCTAACTCTGCCGTTCACAGCGGGATGTGGGGAAGCGTGCAGCAGGGGTGCGAGGCGGCCGGGCCGAATCGGCTCCGGAAGGCCAGGTTTGAGAGGGTGCAGACTCCACGGACAGGAAACAGCCGTTTAGGGAACTGTGCTACACCCATTCCCTCGCTCGGATTTACAGTTCTCCCTTCTTCCTCTTAGTGTGCCCAGGTCTGTCACTCGGACAAAGCAGATTCTAACCACTGCTGGCCCCTCAACAAGTGTGTGTGGATGCGTGTGTGTGTGTGTGTGTGTGTGTGTGTGTGTGTGTGTGCGTGTGTGTGTGTGTGTGTGTGTGACTGTGTGCAAGCACATGGACATTGACCATATACCTGGCTAGCAGCTGTTCAAGATTGAAACTGATATTCAGGGCACCATTTGTTCAACAAGCTATTAGCATGTTTGCAGGGGACATAATCTGATATCAACTTTTAACACTTAAGCAGGCCATTAAAGACACAACAAAGGACCTGGCACTCCGTGGCATCGGTGTGAGGGGCAGAGGATCGGACTGCCGGATCGGGAGCACAGGGTTCGGTGTGAGGGGCAGAGGATCGGACTGCCGGATCGGGAGCACAGGGAGTACAGCGCAGATTTATTGAAGTCTCTGAAGAATGATAAAGACGCCCAGGGGTCCCCTCCTGAAACCTTTTTGCAGGAATTAATCAATAGAACAATGAAATGGGACAGATTTATCAGGACACTCCACACCAAAGTGTAATTTGCGCTGTATTTTGTTTCTTTTTTTATGTCTTAAAACAGCGAGACATAATGTTCACCCTGTTTAAACAGACCACAAGTGTCTCTTTGTGTGTCACACTGCATCTCAGGTGGGAGTGTGTGTGAAGCAAAAACAGCAAGGAATCAGCACACACAACGCCGATTCTGGCAATACTGATAATCATAAATTTCAGAAATATAACAATACAGATTAACTGGTATTTAAGAATGCTTTGGCCAAGCTTATTCATCAAAACAATGAAATTAACTGAAATACACTGAAAATAATATCATATGCATTCATCTGGAATTTGAAATTGACAAATTAGATTAAAACATTTTAGAAGAGTTAAAAGATATGACTGTGATCATCTTCACATAGCCGCTGTGTATTACTCATGTAAAATGTATCAAATACATTTTTCACATATGCCAACCATTACAAAAAATGTAACAATTTATTTATGCAGGTAGGCTTTTATAAAAATAAAATACACATATTGTAGACACTAATTTCTAGCTTTTAGTGTCCATATGTTTATTTGGCCATTCATGCCTGACTATGATATCACTTAGTTTAATATAACTCTTGTGTAAGTATCACTGTATGACTAGGCACAGGTGGTGAGGTAATTTTTAATTTATTTATTTATAAGTTTAATTTAAAAGCCCAAAGAAAATATTTAAAACCGGAAAGCAGAACAGAACCAAAAATGCAGTGCTTTTGTGGCAAAGTGTTTGCAAGCTGGTGGAAGCTGGACTGATGGTCAGAGCACTGTTGCTTTCTGTTAAGGGTATTCACAGCCAGTAATTTCAAATTTGGCAAGATGTTAAGAGTCTAACATAGTCTGTCGATGATAGGCCAAGATCTGGGAGACCTCAAGTCACAATGACATGCCAGGATGGAGACGTGATCGTGTTTTTGCATGGACAGTTCCACTGTCTCAGAAACTGTCAGTCACAAAAGCCTGCACATCAGCCAATCAGCTGAGGGGGTGGCGGCCATATTTGAGGTCCTGGTGACCACACTGGGGACGAAGGGTCACAGGTGTTAATGGATGCAGCACAAGGGGGCGGCATCAGTAACGTCCAGGGTGGACACCCAATCCGCAACCATTCTTTAGCCCTCTTTAGCGAATTAAGCTTTTTGTGCAGACCACCCCCGATGGACATCAGCAAATGTGACACCGACATGCAGAATGATAGGCTAATCGTTGTTTGCATCGTACCGATCAATGAGGGCCAGGTGTCATAGCTGGAGCAGCAGTGTCTGGTCACTGCAGAGCCCCATTTGTTGTGATTGATGGCATCCTGACTGTGTTACACAGATGAGGACATGGCCATTGCCGTGGAGTGAACAGCGCAAAAACAGTCTCAGAGATTTGAGCACGGTGGTGATGCAGTCTTCATGAGGTGTTGTGACTTGTGATCTCCAAGATTGTGGACTATTACTACAGCAGTTTCTTTGGCTGTTAAAGTCCAGTCTGGTTAAATATTGCTGGCTGTGAACACTTTAGGCTGGCCTAGGCCTCCAGTGTACACCAGCCATCATGGTATCGTTCTGTTGTTTTCAGTGGGGTATATTAGTTTCCCTCTGTTCCTCTTTCTTGATCTTTACAAATTTTGACATTAAACAGGTTAAATCAGAGGGCTACTGAATGGCTCAAGCGGAAAAGTGTTCGTCTTGAGCGCAAATTGCGTCTTACGGCAACTTCATCTGCCGACAAAGACTGGGAACCCCAAGGCATTGAAACAAATTGGATTTGTTCTGCCTGGGATAGGGGTGAGTAGGCCGGGCAGGGTTCCCCTATCACACAGCCCTCAACACCCTGTACCTTGCTGGGCACCTGTGAGCTCCCGGGACAACATCAGTAGTGTAGCGCCGATTCTCCAATTAGCCATCTCTGAACTGTAGTGCATTGTGGAACTTGTAGTTTGAAAAACAGTTGCATTGGTGTGCTTAACAGAGGATTGCATTCACATCACATTGCACTCTTGTACAAGTGCACAAGTTGCCATGGTGAGGTTAGTCTATAGTAGCGCAACTGACAATATCAAAAATATCTTGCCGAAAAAAATCACTAACTTCACAGCCTTTGCCCTGTCACCTTTTTCACTGACAGGGTGAAGTTGTGCTACACTGTGCAATTACCAATGCGCAATGGTCAAAATAATTCAACTGCATCACATTTACTGTGGAATGCTGAAGTTAAACATTTTTGGCCAAACATCCTAATCAAGTTGCCAAATTAGTACAAGTTTCATTAATACATATGTGTATAACCAAAGCAGTAAAATTCCATTGAGTGTTCTGTATCAATCCGACAATTTGATAAATTGAATTTATACACAGAATATCTTGGAGAAGTATATGAGACCATATAATAATTATGATATATCTGTTACCTACAGATAATATGAAAGTAATTCAACTAATGATTTTGCTGAAGTTTTTAAATTTCACCCATGAGCTCTGTTAAAATTGCTCTAAATAAATCCTGCTTTCTAATGGGTTAACCAAAAAAAACATCTCAGTAAATCCTGCTTTCTAATGGGTTAAAAGCAGCACATTTTAGAACTGAATTGATATTCAACCAATCAAAACATTACATTGCTTATACTGCGATTTCATCTAATTTGTGCAGGTTATACATGATAATAACAGGAATTATATTTGAGAATTATGGAACAGGAATTTTAAGTGTAATAGGAATGCCATTGGCTTAAAACCCAAATTCATGTATTCGTGTTCGCTGGGAGTAATTAGTGGTCCCCTCATTCACCTTTTTGTCACAGACTGACCATTACAATTTGTACACTTACTGGAAGAGTTCATTCCAGCTCCAAGCCCAAATGCTCTGAAACTTCATGGAAACAGGGCAACAGGGTTTCTGCAATTTTCATTACACACCCCCTCCAGGCAAAAAAAAAAAAATCAACCCTCGACTCAAAGGGCAAAACCATTTCAAACAGGTAGTGAAAATTGTAGGGTATTACTGCTGGCATTCTGTCTGTGCTAACCTCACACATGTCGAATATGGGAAAAAGCATGTTTGCCCCTGTGTTATCACAAAGGGCTGTAATGTCCAGTAAACTGCCCTCTGAGTCTGATAGATGGTTTGGCAGGCTGGCCTTTTCTATGTGTGCAAGAGGCTTCAGCTTCTGCATTTAATAATAAACTTCCGAAAAGTACCTCCCTGGAACACCAGCACTTATCTGAAATATCTCTTGAAAATGAATGAGTACTTGAATTATTTAATGTTGCCTGGTCAGGGTAACATACCACAGCAAATGAATAGTATCTGTACAGTCCAAAAATGCAGACATTACGAACGCAGGAACGTGGCGATGTAACCTGTAATGAAAAATGGAGGGAAAGAACAAAGGGAGGTCTACGTTAAGGGAGGGAGGGGAAGAGGAAGCGAGAGGGTAAATGGAGAGGACTGTGATTGGTGGCAGAAGTGAGGTGACATATGAGGGCGGAGGCAGCGTGGTGAAAGAGTGTCACATCCCTCTCTCCGGCGCTGGAGACGACTGTGTGGAGGGTGACGGGTGCGGGAAACGGCAGCTCCGACGTTCGGGAGGAGGGGTATCACGGCGAATACGTGTGCGCCGTTTCATCAGCTCTGAGCCAAGCCTTAAAGCCAAGGCTTTCAGCCACCAAAGGCATTCAGCAAATGAGAAACAAAAGTTTTAAATGCATTATAATTGCTACATAGTGAAATAGGGCCCATGGAAAACCAACAGAAAAGAATGAAAAGCACGCAATAAACATAGCTAAATAAGAGAACATGCCACAGTGTGAAGAAACTGTAATGTGTGTGAATTTTTTTAATGATTACTATTATGAAGCTTCATCACATGTGCCTGTCCCATGGCAGAAGGCCTAGCTGACTGGTACCTTCCTTCTTACAGCAAATGCCTCTGTCCTGCATAACCACAGGGATATTATTTACTAATTACTTTCTTGTCAATCTGAAACTCATCTCGATTGACTAATTAATAATTTTTTTTAAAAAAGGCAGTTGCAAACAACATTCAATTTTTTAGTTCTCTTTTGCCTCTGTGTAGTGTATGGACAAGATGGGGAACATCAGAGAGAGTGTAAACGGGCCGTATAAAACCGTTCCCCTCCCGGTGTCATAAGGTCCCGGTTTCAGCTCTCTGATGGAGGTGTCTGCCAGGTGGCCTCAGTACGGCACAGGTCAGGCCAGAGAGGTCACTTTTAACAGCCAGGAGAGCAGCTGAAATGCGAGGAGCAGCAGAGAGAGCCCTATAATGCATACACTGCCTCTGATTGTGTTTTTTATTGTGCTCTGGATAGCCAGGGCATGAACCTCATATTGCCCCTTCCTGCCATCTCAAACACAACATCTACAGACTCTCAGCGTCTTTTTGCAAGGGCCGATTGCAAAGGGCTGAAGTGTGGGGTTCTCAAACCAGAGTACAGATGTGAAACAGGCCAAATCCTAAGGAATCGGACCTATCTTAATGAGTACAGAATTATTTGTGATTTGAGAGCGATGATCACTCATCAACAGTATCGTGTAACAAAAGAAAAAAAGAGGCATGCATAAACATATAAATATAATATAAAAACAGTAAACTGTGAAATAAAATATTGCAGACAGCTGAATTTCAGGCATATTTTTTGAATGTAAAAATTCATGACATTGCTGAGGTGTAGCGATTTAGCCATAAGTTTGAAACAAGTTACAAAGGTAGCGTCCCTTTGTTACAACACATCAGTGTAGCATTTGAAAGGAACAGTCATTGCCTCAAGAAAAAGCAAAAAAAAAAGATTGTCCTTAGGAAAACAGAGCTGCTATTAATGGCTTTGCTCAGCCTGCAGCACTCCAGACTGCCCTGGGCGCGGGTACGAAGCCACCCTCAGAGGCCTGTCAGAAACACAGGGCACCCCGAGTCCCCGCAACTTTTCAATTGTTACCTGACAGCTCCAAATCATTGTCAGCTCGCACCTCAGCCAGCTTATTTCACACCAAAAATGGGGTTTGGGTTCACAGCACTTCTGTTTTCCATTAAATTCTTCATGGAAACAGCAGCGGGAGAGCGCAGCTCACAGCTACGCTAACACGCGCAGCTATGCTAACACGCTGAGCTGGACTGGTTTACTGTTTAAACATTGCTGAGGAGGCTACATATGAAGCTTGTGGCAACTTCCTGTCAAAAGCATAGGTCCTCAGTCGGCAGATTAATAACGGCTCTTAAGCAACAGTCTTATACTGAAAAACCTGGACAGTGGCTTCATGTTCCTTCCAGAGAAGCCTTAAACTTTAACCCCTGAAAAGAGTTATCAGTGGAAATGAATTGTGTTGATAATGAAGTACCACTGTAAAAATACCTAAACTGATCTGGACACAGCACCAGCACCCCCGTCCCTGTGTGATGACAATTGTACCTGTTTTAGCTAATTAGAGCCTTTTTAAGGTTTGTTCTCGGGGCAAAAAATTCAGGGCAGAAATATCTCTGGAATACTGTTATCTTAACTACACTTTCAATGCCCTGGGATATCCAGCAAATGAAGAACTATGCAAATACGTATTTTGTAAATGCACAAGAAGAAGAATTTCACTCAAGTTTATTTAAGGAATACAAGCAAACTTACATCAGGTTACGCAAAAGTTTGTGAATGTGACAGCTTGAAAGTCATTGCTTTCACCTGTCTGAATCTGATGATAATCTGTGAATAAATAACAATAAGTCATGAGTCATATTTATGTATTTGCAATAATGTGTTTTGCTGGATATGTAATTGAAAAAGTTTTACTCTGTGAGTGTTTCATCAAGTACAGGTGCCCCAAACTTGCTGTACAGAGGCTCTGATTACTTGTTAACATTTTAGTTATACTGCAGTTCCTTGCCCCACCACGGTGCTCAGGTCATGCCAAATGTAGAGCAAGAACATCTCTTAAGAGGAATAAAAACAGAAACACTGTGTGTGTGTGTGTGTGTGTGTGTGTGTGTGTGTTTTGTTTGTTTTGCAAAAGTGACTGCCATCTGAAAAAATGCTCATTTGTTCAGATGGCAGAATTAGTCAATTCTATATTGACATTTTTAGAGTTTTTGTTGTTGCTTACAACAAGAAATGAGAAAGAGGATCTTTGCAGTTATTTTGCAGTACATCTTTAGAAAATAATTTTTGCTTGCTAGCAATTGGCTTAATTCTGTCCCAATATATCTCTGCTCAAACTGCAGAGGGTGCAGTATTTCTGGCTAAAACCTACTATGGAGGAAGGGGTTAATTACTAAACATTTATTAAATATCTTTATTTTTAAGTTGGATTTCTTATAAAAAAAAGCATTTTATTCTTTTTCAGGGTGTTGAGTAACTCCCCTTTATTAACATAATTAAAAATTTACTCCAAAACCATAATGAACATAGCAATAAAAACTGAAGTATGTTACTCCTCTTTCCAGCAGAATGATTCATCGCCGATTGTAACTCAGAAGCAGCACAGCGGTTTTCTCTCAGCACCAGGTCAAACTTCTCTTTCTCTCGTCCTACACACAGTGGCCAAGGCCCTCGCTCAATAAACACCTCTGATCTCAGCACTCCCCATCAGAACCAGCGATCCTCTCCATCGCAAGACCCAATGATAAATTGACTTATTTCCAAAAATCAAACACTCAAATTTAAATTTAGATGAGTTAATTCAAAGGTCAACATTGTAATCAGTTCTTTTGATCTTTATAGAATTTCTGGAGTAATACATAATAAATTTGAAACAAGGCTATTTGCAGCTCGGTATGTGCAGCTGCTAATAAAAATGTTAACGATTACAGCCCTTATGTACTTAGGCAGCGGTTTATAGTAATCGCTATGGCAAGGGCCCTCATGCATGGGAATGATGGTCACACACCAGCCGCCAGACATTACAGCCGGGCTGTTTACCCAGGCTAAAGCCCACGGTAATCTTACCGGCTTTTACACGCAACGCGCAGCTGGAGAAACGTGTGACCTCATTTCTGTCGACTTTATTCCGCGATATTTTGTGTCCCTCTCTTTCGAGATGAAAAAAAAAAATCACCAGACGGATCACAAAAAAAAAAAAAACACGCTATATATCCTACAAAAACACAAGAGATTAATAATAATAATAATAATAATAATAATAATAATAATAGTAATATTCACATTCGTATTACATTACAAATGATAACAGTAAAGTAATTTTAAAGAATATAATTATAAAGTAATAATAACAGTAAAAGGGTAGAATCTGTAAACCAACAAAATATTTATTGTCCCTCTATAAGGCAGGCATTGCAATTCATCTGTTGTTAACAAATTCAGCAGAAACAGAACTGCCTGGCAGGAAGCCTATTTGTGCTTGCTGTGGGTTATCATGTGTGTTCAGCAGATACTTTCCCCTGGCTCCGGTGGCCTTCCCCTCCACCACCCACTCCATTGCGAAGGGGGCAATAAGGAGAGAAAGCATAAGCCAGGTCTTAATTAAACTCTTTAATCGTTACCGACAGAGCTTGGTTTCATGCATCAAGTATGTAAATGTTAGCAAATTGCGAGTCAACATTACAGTGATGAATCTCATCTGTGTAGGGCCTGGTTTAATTAGCTGTAATGTTCACATGGCGTGAGCCAGGCAAGAGGAGATTGTAGTTCGAATGTCTTGTTGATATGCAAGAATGAGCGCTAGTCAGTACAGTAAAAGGCTTATCACTCTGTAGTGATAAAAATGCCAGCAAATTAGGAATTCACTGTAGTTTCAAGAGACTGAAACAGCAAAGCGAAAGCCACTGTGAATCGTATTAATGAAGAAACAGAGTTTTAATTAGTTTATGCATAAGACATGCAATATCTCTGCATACAGGGGATTATCTGCATAATGATTAGCCATTAGCCTAACGTGTTCATTAACAGACACCCCCAAAACAGAGAGGATCTATTACTGTCTGTTGCTAATAACGCAGTATGAAAGGGAGTGAAAATGTGAGGAGGCGGGGGTAATTACAGAGCAAGGGAGGCAGCGCAGTGGCTGTTAACGGCACCAAAACCGGCAGAAGAAAACACGAACAGTTCACCTGTCTGTGTAACCTGAGGCCGGGCCACCACTGCAGCTAGCTTAGCAAGCGCAACACTTGCGCACAGCACAGAGAGAGAGGGAAAAAAGAAAAAAGTTGGAGGAGCGGCTTGAGGAGAAAGAAAAAAAGAAAAAAAAAAACATCCAGGGGAGAATTTCAGCTGGACAATGATGAAAAGTCCATATGTTACAGTGCCACCATAAATTATGTCGAAACGTATGGTAAGGCCACCAAAGGGGCTCCAAAAATAGGTCGGGAGCTGCTCTGGCTGTGTGGAAATAAATTGCCCAAATTTCAGCAGGAGAGATCCGCCGCTCCTGACATTCCTGTTTACGCGGCCATCACCGCCCTGAGTGAGCGGTGTGGGGGGTGTGGGGGGGGGAGGCAGAGCGTGCACTGAGGCCTATTCCTGCAAGACCCTTCCAAGCCCAGCCAATCTGCATGAGGCTGCAGCATCGGGGGGCCGCAAGATTTATTATGGTGGAAAACACAATGAAGAGAGGGGATTCGCAGGGTCCAAATCCAAGACTTTGGGGTCACTGACGAGACCACGGGCTACTGGGACGCCCCATGGACCCTGCGCCCAACAACCAATTGTTTTTTTTTTTTTTAAATGTTGTTTAGAAATATAAATGTGAGAGGAAATGCTAAATGGTATGACCCAATGCAATGAAATATAATGCATGATTCAGGATTGCTTTCATATAATACATCCTGGAGGAAAAGTTAAAAAAAAAGAATTTTAACATATTTTACATATGTAATAATTTTACATATGTGTATTGTGCAATGCGAGAGATTTCAGAGAATCCCCTTCCTGAAGGACTGGCAATGGTAGCTCCATGGCCTGTCATTAGTGACCGCCGACAGATAACGTCACATAGCATTCTGATTAATGTACCTGCCCTTAGCGCAATAGGTGGGAAGCATATCGATGACATAGTGTTGAACAGCAGGGCTTTGATATACACTGGCCAATCCGTATTGGCCTGTTATGAGGACAGAACCAGTGACAGAGGGCCTAAGCCAAAACTGAAATAAATATTATCCATGAATACGAATGAATAAATGCAAGCATTTTATTTACTTTTCTCTTACTTATCTATTTATTGTAATTCAGTAGCATACTAATAAGTGATGCTTGAGCTCTGCTTTTATGATTTATACAGAGATTAGAGGAGTTTTCTGTTCTTTCTTCCTTTTCTTATGCAAATGCAATGAATGATGTAACTATAAGTTATTAATGGGAGAGAAAAATAACTTCCTCAAAGTAAATATTATGCTAGCTAATTTCTATGTTACTGATAATGGGTGAAATGGTAAGCAGTACAATACATGTACCTTGGACATACCTTAAATATTTTCAATGCATTACACAGAGACATTTCAAAAATGTGAACACACAATACTGCTCCCTTTTTCATGCGAGATGATCTCAGAAGAATCATTTTCTGTCATAAAGAGCACCCACTACCCCACACACCTTCATCGACATCTACACCTGTTTCAGCGAGAACACAAATGTCCCTACTCTTTGTATTAATCATATAACATCATAAATATAAACCTAATCCGGAAATACAACACCAGCCTGAGTAAGCAGTATGATGTATTACAAGCGATGAATTGACTTTAACACAGTAGCACTTACAACTGACTGCAAAACACCTGTCCATTTCTGAGAGTTCTGCCAAGTACAGTTGAGCACTGCTGCCATTCACCAGAAGGGATTGATAACACTCACTGAGGTTTTTATTGACACCTCTCATTCGCATGTTAACAAGTGACAACAAATGCACCGAAAAACATAGATAAATGAATAAAGGCGTTAAAACTAAAACTGAAAATAAAATAAAAAAATCTAAAAATAAATTAATGTAGTGACTATAGACATGCAAAAGAATACATAAATTAATAAAGTATTTCTAACAATTCTGGTGTAATTATTGACAATCATTGACATTGACACATGTCTTTACACTTGTATTTATTTGTTTATTTTGTGATTTTGGCAGGTTTAGTCCCTGAAATCTGAACAGTCAGAGGGGGAGGGGGAGAAAGGCTTGCATTTGGAGTGTGCCAGATGGGACCGGCTGGATGCTTCAGTCCAAACAGCCCATCCTTCTTTGGGCCTCCTCGTCCCGCTCTCCTCGCGTCTCCTGCCAGTTAATGATGGATATCAAAGCCGTGGTAAAGTGGGTGACAACAACAGGCTTGTTATGGCTGCCAGTCTTCCCCCCGCCGCTGTCATTACTACACGTTGAAGATTTATTTGAGTTTAGTGTTGTGTGCTGGGTACCAGCCATTTGCAATTCATCACGGGCTCTGTGGAAGCTGGCGGGTGCCCTGTGTCTCTGGCTGTAATTGCCACCATCACCTGCCTGTGGAAATGATGAGGGGTCAGCAGCCAGGTCAGGCCCCGGCCCCGCCCGCCCCACCAGCCCCGCCCGCCCCGCTAGCCGCTGCGGCCACACGCACCACAGAGCTCCGGGAAATGAAGCACAGGCGGCCAACGCCCGGGGAGTCAGGTGCAGCTCGGCCTCGGGTGCGAATGCAGGGACGTGTCAAACAGAGCTCTGATCCTCCATTCAAACGTCCCACCAAAGCTGAGTCAAACTATGCCTGATCTGGGGAGGGAAGCTGTCAGACAATCACCCATGAGGAAATAAAATCAACGGAATGAGTAGCCTCAGTCCTGAGAGCTAAGCAGCCATTACGCTTGCAGTGAGGAGGCTGAAGGTGGCTGGGCTGGTGGGACAGCCTTTCAGAGTTCTTTCAGATTGTGGTTTGACCCGTCTGAGTTATTCACATTTTGCTGTATCAAGTTAAAATGAAGGTACTTACACTTTCAACAGAACATGCAGTAAATATGCATAATGAACTGGTTACTCAACAGATTTTAACACTTTCATTCAGAATTACTGTATCTGCAATGTCCAGTAGTCTATAAATACATTCATCAATACACTTAAAATTAATAAACACTATAACAATATATGAAAAATAACATGCTGTACAGTATTTAACAAGATTTAACAAGTGTAGATTTCTGCTTTTCAACTATTTAACGAATCATATTAACTCCTGTGAAAGCCTACAATAGCGCTAAAATATTCTTTGGCCGTCTCTCAAGAGAGGCATGTTGGGTAGTAGCTCGCCAGTTGACACAGCTCACAGCTTCCCTGGATTTGCTCATTTTAGTGTTCTCCGGGTATAAGCTCACATGCATGAGAGTGTGAACATGCTACAACAGCACGATGATATAGCACACACATTTACCTTACAGAATTAACAATCCAGTAACGTCCTGCCCTGATGTCAGACTTTTCTGAGTTCCTCACATCAAATGGACATGTTATATTATTTGGGGGTTTCACATACATAATCAGTACAATTTTGCACATCACACTTAGCATACTAATGTAAAATTTTCGTTCTGTTCTTATTCTTATGCTTTATTTACATGTTGAAAGCACTCTCTCCAGTGAGCCTTGGATTTGTCTGTACCTGTCAGGTTTTGGCCTATATTTATCCTTACTGTAACGTGCATTAATGCACTAATTTTATTGAAGAAGTACTGTGAATCCAATGTTCAGCCAAGGAATTGTGTGAAAATGAAAATATAAAACCTCCTGAAATATTAGTCAGTGTTCAATGGAATAAAATCAATCTTGACTACACCAAGATGAACGGTAGGCCGCTGTCACAATAAGTGAAACTCCAGCTTCACGTGTTCTCATTTAAAGCTATGTGTTCTACCACTGCTCGCTGTTACTCGGCACATTACACCAATCAATGTTTATTTGGAGTGAAGCCAATAACACAGCACATGCAGATTTTTATTCATTAATATCTGACATTTTCTCCTCAAATGTCATACTGTAAAAATACAATAATAAAAATTTTAAACAAAAAAATGCATAATGGAGCATAATGCATTGTTCAGCACATATGTATTTATTTACACTAGAAATAATCGCAATTAAACATCATAAATGGGCCGTCATAATTAATTGGTCTACAGAGAGTTGCTGTGACAGGCATTCTCCAATGGCCACTGGGAAACACTAACAGTTTTATCCATGTGGCTCATATTAATTCAACTTCATATCAATCCATGTCACAGTTATTGATATTAGATTGCTGAAATTATATTTGTGTAATTATGGCAATCGATTTTAGCATCTTATCCATTTATCTTGTCCACATTTCTTTATGCCTTGATATCATTATTTCTATCTATCTAGACATTCATATCTATGATTAAATATGAATGTCTCATTAAAAGCTTATATCTGCAACTGAATTTCAGATACTAAATTCAAATTTTGATATCTCTGATATTTTTAATTTTATTTTTAAGTTTGTTGCTGTTGATGACATTTCTGTGTTGACAATCCACAAATGAATTGTCTATACAAAAGATATGGTAACAAATGTAGAGCTCTAGAACTAATTTGTTGGATAATATCCATCCATATCCACTCATTTGTTATTGATATCCACAACTAAATATTAAGTATCAGAAAAAACTTACCAGATGACAACAGGGTAAGCTATTTGATCTTATGCCCCCCCCCCCCCCCCCTCAAAAAAAACAGGTCAAAACCAAGCTCATGAAACACTTTTTTCTCATCATGACCATACTTACAGTCGACTCAAAATGTGTTTTTTATATGTTGATGCATTTTAGTTCCATTATGCTTTAAAATGCCTGATTGCTCCACACTGCAGCACCTTTGTGACCTTACCCTGTAGATGTCCTCTCTAACCCCCTCCTTTCTGTACAGCTAAGATTAGTCATTACATCATCGCATCTGTTTATTCCATTAGCAAGTTAACCTTCATCCAGACTGTGCTGCTTTTTTTCTCATGGGCCGCATTGTGGCAGTCGTCTATGGAAAGTTGCATTTAAAGCAATAAAAATAACAATGGTCACAAGAAGGACATTGCAACATTTCAGCCATGATGAAAAAAAAAAACATGAATAGATAAACAAAAAACTTTCTGTGAAAAAAGAGAGCTCTCTTTTGAACCGTTAGCTGTTAGCGACCATTATATCGCTCCTTGAATAAGAAAGGGAAGGTCACCTTTATCTATTAGAATGGATGACCTGTGATATCCATCTTTTGATTGGGACAAAACAGATGTGATAGTGTTTGAATTATTTAGCTGACGATCAGCAACGTGCTAGAAAAAGCACAATACAAAAACAACGGTTTGATTATAAGATGCACACGTTTGCATGGTATGGAGTATGTTTTTTATTATTAATGATTTGTATTTTTTCTTTGCAGGACCTCTGGTATGTGCAGTAATATAGACATATGAAAGCATACACCCTGATATTATTATGGTCTTATTAAGTCAGCATTTACTTTTCATCACTGAAAATGGTTCATGACCATGTTTCAAGGCTATATTTTTTCTGTTCAATTCAATCCTATTCAATTCAGATACCCCATACAAATTAATGTGTGTGTGTACGTGTTTGTGTATGTGTGTGCGTGTGTGTGTCTGTGTGTTTGTGCATGTTTATTCGGGGAGGGTCATTATACATTCAAAATATTTGATTAATTAATCTCCAAATTACTTCTACAAATTATCATTGACTTGCATTGCATGGAAGAATTGTGGGCAGTACATGAATTGCTTCAGAACAAAGTCTCATTTTATTGCAAGAAGACAGATTGGGAGTGAAAAGCCCTCAGTCCCCTAGGAAGTGATTTTGGATAAACCTGCCTAGGTGTGATATAGAGATAGCATTAGCAGCATTAGCATCTACAGCATCTAACACATGCAGATCAGATAAGATCCAGGCTCAGGACTGATCAGTTACTGATCACCAAACAATTAAGGTCACTTACTGGCCTATTGTTAGAATGCCTATTGCTACACTCATTCTTACACACACCGACTTTATAATGTATGCTGAATTATTATGCCACATGTATCAAGAAATGTAGCTATGTGGAACTCCAGTATAATTAATACAGTTATATGAATTATGATCAGTCATTTTTCCCTTGTTATACATGTGCAATTATCTGTTTGATTACCTAAATTACAATTGATATTAGTCATTATTTTTTTCAACGTAATTTTATTTTTTATACATGCACTTACCTGTTCTAAACATAACTGGTCACATGAAAAACACAAGATAAGAATGCTTCTAAACACTCTGAAAAATAATATTTTAAGAATGTGTCTGTGTTGTGAACACATATACATGCTGCTTATTTAAAAGTACATACAACCCCCCCCAACAAAAGAGGAAAAAAGAATTACATGCAGGAGCAATATAGCTTCATCTCCAATTCTTGCCATTGACATTTGTTACATTTTCAACCCTAACAAGACTTTTAAGATCAAAGCAGCAGGGATGTGTACTAATGTGTTTTCAATGGGAAGCAGTCTATGGTGTCAATCAAGCTGTGAAAAACCTGGAATTATTGGCTGTGAGATCTGGCTTCCTGCTCAGTAATTCTCTACAGCTCAGGTAAGTCAGTTTATCAATATACGGCACTGGGTTCATCAGGGACAGTTTGTTTTTGTTTGATTAAGTTGCAGTTTTCCTTAAGATGACACTGCGGTCTTTATTGAGTTATGGTCATCCGAATATATAATGCTGTCATCCTGGATAAGCATGAATTTACCATACATGGAAAACAATGAAAACAGCCTACATACATTAGATACTTATATACACAAACCTGCAAATAAAATGTAATTTGAAAAGAAAAAAAAATACAACGCTTCTCTGTCTCAATGGGTCACAGAGGGTGGTGTGATTTATTGGCTTAATTTGCTAACCTCTAGCTCTGTGGATCTTTTGGGCCGTGTGCGCTTTCTGTACCCAGCGTTTGGCGAGCTGGGCTGCGGGGGTCAAGGTCAGCCCGTTTTAGCTCGGTCGAGTTCAGACTGTCCACTCCTCGTCCCTTAAGCATTCAATTACACAGTCACCTGACACCGAATTAGCATGACAGGCTAATTTACCTTTTCACCCCATTTGATTATCGCCTCCTCCTCCCAGGGCCAGGCACAAAGTCCGTTATCTTGGCCAGAGTTTGGGCTACCGACGCGGGACCAAAGAAAAAACTGAAAAATGTCAGAGCATATTAATTATTGAGGAATTTGAAAATTACTTCCATCTACTCAAGAGTCTGCGGGGTATCCCATTATGTTCTATCACTGCTGGGAGGTCGCGAGGACTGACTCTCTTTCTCTCTTACATTAATGAGCGGCCCTCAAGGTCCATGTAATGAACTGCTGCTTACATAGTACAGTGCAGTACAACTGACCCAAGGCAGAGAGGAAAGAATGTTAAATAAAATAATCACAAAATGTACAATCGTTCTTGTTTTCTAATATTGTTGTGTAAGTATAGTAAGTGTTTGCATTCAGGCATCCGACATGTAATGTGCGTTGAACCTGAAAACCACTGTTTATATAAATATATATATATTTAAACTACATCAGTGGCCAAAGTTTCCGAAAGTCACTTTACATATACAGTCCCATCTCACTCCTGACAGATGCACTGAAATTTGCATTGCAAAGGAGAGGGGTTTGGCATGCACTGTTTTCCTGCAAGCTGAACATGGGATCTATGATTGTTCATGGAGAGAACCAAACCTCAAACCTCTCAAAGCCAAGTGTGTCACAGCCAGGCTCAAAAGTGTAAGCGATGACAGCATTTATAACTTCGTAAGTACTTTTCTCTTTGCTTCAAGTTGAAGTTAAAAAAAGCCAAAGTATAATTTGTCCCCGTTGATCAAAAATTCAATTCAAAGTCTATAAATATAAATAAATCAGCTGCAGTCAGCGAGTCTCTGGGAGAAGGTGCCAGCTGCATGGAGATCAAATCTATAATCCTTCACCGCAGACAGGAACACGTCCAATAACAGCCGGCCAAAATAATTCACATGCAAAATTGAATGTCGCAGAATTAAATGAAATCCGTAATAATGGAATGAACATCGCAACTTGAAAGCATCTCTTGCAATGGCTTGTACAGGAGGAGGGAGAGGGGAAAAAAGATGGCTAAGTCTAAATTAAGATGTTAGATGTGAAGTTTCCAATAGGACCTTGACATAACTGTTGACCTACTCATGACACGATCACAGTGGCAAGGATTTGGAATTCTATTAGTATTATCAGTGGGGAAAAAAAGTCAAGGCGTCATCAGGAAAGCAAATCTATAGCGTCTACTCCTTCAGCCAATTACTGTTGTTAAAGTAGAATTAGATGGGTATTGACAATGACAGGGGGAAGGGGATTAGTGTGGGTGACGGAGCGCGAAGCTGGCAGCACTGTTGCACTATGGGGGAGAGAGAGAGTAGGGAGAGAAGGAGAGAGAGAGAGGGAGAGCAGGGAGACAGAGAGAGGGAGAGGAGGGAGAGAGGGAGAGAGAGAGAGAGAGGGAGAGGGAGAGAGAGGGAGAGGGAGAGAGAGGGGAGAGGGAGAAGAGAGAGAGGGAGAGCAGGGAGACAGAGAGAGAGAGGGAGGGAGAGGGAGAGAGAGGGGAGAGGGAGAAGAGAGAGAGAGAGAAAGAGAGAGAGGGAGAAGAGGGAGAGGAGGGAGACAGAGAGAGAGAGGGGCACAAGGAGGGACAAAATGGCACCATGGAAAGGGGAATATTTTGTCATCTTCAAAAGCCAATCTCTTTAAGAGGAAAAGTTGATTTTGACACTTTGTTAACGGGGAGATTAAAATGTGCCACCCTGAGATGATTGGATGATGGTTTTGATTGGATTGTGGGTGGAAACAGCACACCCGGTGCATCTTCATGGCGCCCGCAGCCCCACCCCCCTGCCAGTGAAAACACTCTCCCATTGGTTGTTTTAAGGTGAACCTTTGATGCCAACAAACAGTGACTTAGATTCAGTCCAATTGCAATGTGCTTAGAGCCTAACTTGAAACCAAAAAAACAAAAATTTGGCCGATGTTGCTATTTTTCTTTTTTACACAATTTTTCCTAGGGTAACATTTGATTAAATTTGTCACTCAAACTTAAGGCAAATGGCACTGTGATTGCATCACACATACATGCTCCTCAAGAATTATGAGGTTGTCTTCTTCTTTAGAGCAGGAGTATGATTTGATATTTCCGTTCTTTGAAATTTTTGATATTTGTCATTGTTTGATAAGCAAATTCTCAGACATCACATTGTCTTTAAAACAAGCTAACCGTTTAGATCAAATGTTTCATTTTTTAAATCCATTTTCCCATTCAAGGCAGACTTCTGTTATGACACAGGAGAATAACTGAGAGTGTAAATCCCATCATACAACTGCATTGTAAATACAACAAACAGATTTTTTTATATACCTGGTTTAATAAACAAATTGAATCAAGCTGCATTCAATGACCTGCTGATTTGTTCATTTGTAATGAGATACCAGCAAAAGAGTGGCGGAATAGTAATGTTCCAACATGCAGGGATGACAGCAGAGCTTGATGTAGCATTTTTTAAAATGGAAAATAATGCCACTGAGTGACAATTTCTTTTGAAATAGTCAACATACATCACAGGAATACAAAGAAAGAAACACAATCGGTAATTTAAAGCATTTGAATGCAGGGGGGGAAGTCAGAGAAAGTAAATTCAAAGCAATCTAATGAATTTATGCCTGGCTGGCAGATCTTTGCAGGTTATTGGAAAAATTGCTGGAGTTAATATTAACACTGCAATGTGTAAATCAATAGATTGAGAGTGAGCAATACATTTTAATTTAAAAATGCTCAAACTTCAGCAGTAAATCCATGCTGTTAAGCTCAGGCACGGCATCGGGAGGCTTGGATAGAAGAGATATACCTTTGCAGAGGATGCAGCCCCCTCTTCCCCTGCCTCCCACCAGCAGTAGATATGTAAGATGTCTGCTCAGACTCCAACCACTAAGCCTACGCAACGACTTTCATCAAGTTCACTGGACTTTCCCAACTGGTATCACACTAAATGGATGTGATCATCTGTATACCAGCGCTACTCTGAAGTCCTGCTGGTTCACGGACACATGGTTGAATGTAATGCCTCTCAGATTAAGTAAACGTATTTCCTTGCACTGCAGAACATGTGCACGGGTTTTGAAATGATTTTGCTGCATTTGGCAATCGACTGAGTGGCAGAATATTAATTATTATTATTATTATTATGAATATTATTACAGCAGTTAGAGGCATTAATATGAAATTATATGGCAGTGCTTTGCTTTCATGTGATTTGTAGTTTTTAGGGAACTAAAGAAAAAAGGAACATGATGTCGTCCTTTAATCCCTCAGCAGTTGTTACTATAGAAAAAGGATAAAAGTTGCATTTCCATTAATTATGCAATAATACATTTACTTAATGTGGGTGCAATATATATTCTCCCACTGTATTGGTTTGGCCTTCTTGCTGCATTCTTTATTGATCAATATATCAATAAGTAACAAAAGGTGCAATTTTTTTTGCTTTCATTAGTTGGCATACTGTTAAATGCTTTAAAGTTTTCAAAACTGATTGTTGAATCAGAGCCAGTTACAGTGTGTTTGAACAATATGTGTACTCCAATGCATACCAGTCTTCCATTTGATAATTGCAAATGAATGATGTGGACAACAACAATAGTGTGGAATGCTTGAAATGGTGATGGTGTTGATAACACAGAGAAGCATTATTAAGACATACTGTATTTTCATTATTTCAGAGCTGTCTCAGGCCCCTTCCTGTAGTATTCCATGAGATCCCTCTCTCTGGCACAGAGGACCAAACAAACTCACCCCTGTTCACTACAACAGCTGTGAAAGGACTGTACAATTACGCTTTTGCAATTAGATACAGTAGAAAACTCTACCTTTGTTCAAGAAAGGAAGTTCAGCATCACATGAGCACAGTAATATTGTCTTAGTATTTTTCTCCCTCCATGTACCTGGGTGTCATTGTGAGTAAATTAGACTGAAGGTGACCAGCATGTGGCACACACGTACTCACGCAGCACACTGCACCAGCACACAGGCTGAAACAGACATTAGGTATGATATGTTTTTTATTCTCGCCATCAATAACACTTAAAGAGCATCACGCCAGACAGCCCCTTCCTCTGAACAAGTAGCCCTGTTCTCTCTCCAGGGGACAGAGACTATGATTCTGTAAATATGAGTCCATCCATAAATCACTAACACAACACGATTCAGGGAGACAAGGGAATATGTGGCCACTCTTTCCATACCTCAGGTTGCTGGGAAGTTTTTGGAAATTTGTCATGCTGCATCTGAGGCTGTGACTTTTTTCTGTATAGTGCTACACGGTTGTTAAAAAAGAAAATTGGAGCATGCATCTAAATTAATCAAATAAATTTTCAGAATGATGGGAAGTTTAGCCTGTTTAATACTTGGTGTCAGAACTCAACAATGGAACTAATACAACAGACTGTGTTAATTAATTTTGTTGAGCTGTTACAGTTGTAGTATTCTTTCACACAAAACTTATAGAACAAATATTGCAATCTGCATTATTCCACAAATTGCTATATGCTGTCTTTTAGATTCAAGGTGAGCTTGCTCTCACTTAATCCTCAGTTGCAGGCTAACTAGCTAACTTCACTTCTTTAGCTAGCTACATACATTACCGGCATTTACATTACATTACTGGCATTTTAGCTAGTACACACAGCTTCACTTGACCACTTAACACCGTCTGCACTGACAGCCTGAAGAAATGTTTTGCCACTGCTATATTTCTTACAGCATTTCTCTGGCTGTATGTTATCTAGTTAGCTAGCTAAACATCCTAGCATTAGCCGCATAACATAAACCCTGAAATAAACAGCATGGAAGAGAGCAAGTCTAATACTATCACTAACTAGCAGTAATTTGCTCACAGGTAGCTAATAGTAACTGTTAGCAGATGCAAAGTATGTAAACCAATCTGTGCCATTTCAGAAGAAAACAATATCATAGTTTCCTAGATAACTATCACTAATTAATTTAGCAGAGACCACCAGTAAAGGACAATATGCTAACGGAGACAACCAGTAAAGGAACTCACTGCACACCAAAGTTTGTATGAGTGGCTAGTTTTGGCTATTCATACAATGAATGCTGATACAGGATTTCTGCAGAGAATGCAGTTATATGGTTAGTCTGGATGCTGTGATCAACCAGATGCAACGATTCCTCATGCAAAGATTTAGAACTTTTTATGCTCTTTTTTATAACTTTTTTTTAATATGTCCCCTACGCTGAGGAGAAATTCTGAAGTAATGATTCTATCTTTCTCTTTCAGCAAGCATGGGTCCAGACTGCCTCAAACACTTCTGCAGAACAGGGGGTGTCTGTAGACTGCAGACTGCCTGCTGTAACCCCCGTCCCCCCCCCCCCCCCCCCTGCCTGCAGTGTCCTTATTCCTCACTCAGGGGTGTGTGTGTCATGCCTCTCCATTTTCACATGCTGCCAGTTACTGCTGCTCCAGATATTTATGCTCTGATCGCGTTTGAGCATCAAACCTTTATTCAAGTCTATGCTCAGGTTTCCCAAAATGGCAAAAAATATCATTTTATTGATTTGTGCTGTGCATGAAATAACAGACCCTTGTTTTTTTAATATTTCTCACATTCCTAAGATACCTCTATTAACAAAAACTGTCTGTCCATTTCAAAAAGCTGTTCTTTATTTATGTTCGCTCTGACTTGTATCACGCATTCATATGTGAACTGAAATTAACATTAGGAACTATTAAAATGTCCTCTCTTGCCCCAGATTCACTTCCACAGATACCCGTTTTTTAATTTTACAATAGAAATGTTTTAATGCTGTAGAAATGTTCTGTAACAGTACTAAACATTGCTAGTTTTCCATTTTTGAATGTTTTTTTTTTTTTAGTATTGCACATTTAGTGTGGAGAGCATTATGTCTGTAAGAGTATTAACACTAGGTTCTGCTCCATCTTCCTGTTGGACACATGTACGCTGCACAGTATGATGTAAGACCTTTTGCCTTTCCTTCCCCTCCCTGATAACCCACTCAAAACATTTTCATTTATCATGAAAGGCATTCTTTTACTAAAGGATGTGGAATTCTTCTCATAACTTGTGAGGTTATTTAAGCAATTCATGCATTGTCATATGTATTTTGTTTAAATACATAGATGAAAAAGTATGTCAGAAACTAAAAAAATAATAATGAAACGCAATATAGCCATTTTTACAAAGCTTCTGATATCAGTCATTTGACGTAAGCCAAGTATACCTGCAACTCTGTCAGTATTCTTTGTTGAGTAAGCTGTAAGGAGAACCTGTCAGAATCAAAATTTGAGACAACCTTTATGTTAGGTGAATCAAAAAAAAATAGTGCTTCTGTGCTCCAGTGCAAGAGGTTGATCACGGGGACTCCTTTTGGGACTCCTTTTGGTTTCTCAGAGTCAAGCATGACCGTCATGTAGAACAGACACGATCAACTGTGTCACAGGCGTTTTAATGTGCCGCACTGCAATTGGTTTGGAACGGTGATCCGTGATTGAGTGATGTACCTGTAAAATCATTTTCTCATATTGTCACATGATCTAAAGCCAATGTTTGCTCAACAAAACAGCCCATACTGTAAACTTCAGCTGAGCTGAAAGTGTCTGCATTTAGTGTAAGGAAACCTATTGCATTTCCTATAGCATTTTTATATATACATCAATAACGATTTATGTCTTCACTTTCTCATAATCATAATGAGCTATGATCTTTGGAGGAGGACAGCAGTGGTCAACTTGCATATCTATTTTTAACTGCATTTATGTTCAGGTCTATTACAGTTTTGCTTCAGTGCTGTTTTAATTCAAGACTACCTGGTTAAATAAGCAACGAGAGGTGATTTCACTGCAGCCATCTGATTTTGCTACAGATTAACTGGCTGAAGTAATCCTTATAAACATCTCTAGAAATCGGAGTGGTCAGAGTATTAATATCTCCTTGCGGTTGCCACCTGGGGACTGGTGTGATTGTCTTTAGGTTACTAGGGCAGCTGAACAAGGAGAAATAGCCTTCAGATTAATCACACAGGGCAGGCTGTTTATTCTGGCAGTCAGTCCGGGGAAATTATCATATCAAAGCCTGACAGACAATGGGAAAATGAGTGGCACCTGGTAGTGACAGCTTACAATGAAGTAACCCATGAAAGGGTGAGGTAACACACTGAAACATGTGTTCGGGAGGCTGGGGGAGAACTGAGAGTATCGCACTGATAAAAGCACTGCACGTGTGCACAGGACCCAAAGGGGGAGATTCACCGAGGGTCACCGCTGATCACAAACGCACCATGTGACCACAAATGAATGGCATTGCTATTCAAATTAGGATCCACAGTATGAATGAACATAGTGTTCATGCAGTTACGGTACAATCTTAAGTTAAAAACAGGATCACTATATTCTCTGATCCAGAACTGTTGGCCTTACGATTGCTTTGATTCTCTATAAAAGGTTATACCATAGAAATGAATTTTAACATATTTAGCTGCCATTGTTTAAATGCTGCCTGCACAGACAGTAATTTGAAGTCAGAGTTCATTTCAGTCAATATATCTTTTAATAACCAGAACATTTAGGAAAATGCACTTTAGCAATCTAGCTGGCAAAGAGCTTTAATAAATTTATGAAAATATATGACATGTATAGTGACATTGTTTCATGTCAGGTAGACATTTTTTACAATACGTTTTATTTAAAGAGCATAATATGTTTGGTTGTACCTAATGGTAGGTATTTTTTAAAGTGGATTTATCAAAAAGCATTGTTAGAATCAGTTTTTGTTTAAAAGGAAAGAAAGTGGAAAATGGAAAAGTGGAAGTTCAGTATATTTTATTCAACTTTATTCTTCATTCAAATAGAATGCTGTAGCTTGGGTGATATGCAGATACCCCATTTGTTCTATTAGTAGTTAACAGGAATGGGATATTAAGTAGGCTATTCTGTAGATGGAAAATTATTTACTAACCCTCAAGATGATGATCAAAAAACAATAAAACATCACAGCCCAAACTGCCCGAGAGAACCCTTTTCCCTAAACTCTACAGTATTTTCAAACCATATTAACATTATTTTTTTAGGTAAACTGAAAGGAACTGTAATTCATTCTGGGTCTTGGAGGAGGAAAACATCTGTTGTCGTCCTTTATAATTAGCATAATTAATGAACGTTAATCAATCCAAACAAATTATTTTTTAACACCTAAAATAAATCACACAGATCCCACTCATGACTGACCCAGTATGCTTCAAATGGGTAATTGATCAAAAGTAAATTAGACAATGTTTAGCAATGAGCCGTATTGTATTTCAGCATTTGAATCACACCCAATACATTAGACAAAGAGGACAGATGGATTAAGAAATTACTTTGAAAGGAAGTGGATCTGTAATCGGGGCAGTAGCAGAGGCGTAGTGATCGCTGGAGACACAGACTGGACTTGAGGGTTGTGTTTTCATATCCTATGTGGGACAGTGCTGTTGCAGCCTGATAAACCAATGCTATAATCCCTTTGCCACATTTGCATTCACATTGTCTTTCAGCAAACGCTCTTGTCCAGAGTGACTTACAGGAAGAGAGAACAAAGTGCATGTAATAAAGTTGCATGGATTACGGAACACAGATGACGCAGCCGACCGCGCCAGACACGGACTTTTCTCAGAACCTTACACAGCGCTGTGATGACCAGTGATAACAACACAAAGTGATTCGATACCTTGACAGGTGTGATGGATAAGTGTGATATGGCAACGCACCATACTCTACGCAAAGAAGGGCAGGAGAGTGATGGGAGGCAAGGTGCAGTCTGAGCAGGCGGGCTCTCAGGCTGAGATGGAAGATGGCCCATGGCCTCACAGTCCTGACCGCTGCGGGAAGCTCATTCCACCACAGCAAGGCCAGAATGACCAGAGGACTCGACTGGGACATGTGATGAGGGGGGGGCAGCCAGGCGGCCTGCCTCAGGGTGCAGAGCAGAATGATCTGGTTGGTGGGTGTGATGGACTGTAGATATGGGGGGGCCATTCCCCTCACCACCCTGACAACAGCTATTTCAGCAAGAAACATGCAGAGTTTGGCCGCTTGCAAACGTTGTGTCTGACTGCAGCTCTGCAGCATAAAAGCTTTCCCACCCGGGAGCTTTTCTTTTACCTGAAGGTTTGTGGATTTTTAAGTGGTCCTCATATCCTGTCCTAAAAATAACGTGAAAAGTTTTACCACTCAAAAGAATTATTTCACTTTAGAGATGTTTTGTGGAATATATTAAACAATCAACAAATTTACACAGAGCAAGAAAACTTATGTAGCTACTGTTTTTAATAAAATTTAAATGAAATAATAATTGTGTAGGTTGAAATGTTCCAGTTGTTGAATATCTGCAAGTCCAATGAAATCAGGTTACATGACAGACCTTAGATGTGAACAGTATGAAGGAGAATAGCTCTGAAGTACGCAGCAGAACTTTAAAAGTACTTTAACAGAATATACACTTATTTAATTCACCTGCTTTTTCACCTGAACCTAAACACTCAATTTTAATGTTCTTTGAAGGCTTGCAAAAATGAAAGGTTAAGAGGTGCTGTGTCTTATTAAAGCCTATAATTGTCTGTACTCTTAAGGCAATATGTTTTTAAGAGCAGTTTTTTTTCAAATAAAACATTTCGTTGACCTGCTGTTGAGGAGTATTTTATGCAGTAACTACTCATGTCATATACTCAGAGTACAGGTGATTGGTACATTGGTACTGTGTATCTTGGAATGAATGAAACAAAATTAATTGGTTTAAAGGAATCATTGGGCAAGTACTACATCTTGCTGTCATTTTACATGTACAAAATTATTCTTGAAGTGTTTATGATGTAGCTAACTAATAACAAAATGACAATACAACCATTCAATATTGTTGTTGTAAACATAACTATGTTGCTATGTCATGCTGTATACTCTTCATCAGGAATTCATGGGAGTGCCAGTTCATTTCTGTGTAATCACAGTCACGTTAGCAGACTGTGTGGCTCTCACCGGTCAGCTGCATTAATACATATTCACTACAAAAACTGAGAGGAGGTGGGATGTCTTTCCTGGTTAAACATCAATTAAGAGTGAAAAATATACAGCAACAATAAAAACGCACACATACACATACACAGACACTCTCTCTCTCTCTCTCTCGCTCTCTCTCACACACACACAGAGTTATTAACATTCCTTCAAATGTGCCGGGAAGGGTTTATGGTAACATGAAAAGCAGGCTATAGGGAATTCGGCACATACAGTAAGGAGGCATGGTATATTGCTGTCAACTTGGCTGCAGGATGGGTTAATCAAAAACTCAAGGGGAAAGACGCTATCTGCACAGCACATTGCTGCTTTTATTGATTCCATTTACACTTGTGCAGCGGGATCCCACTCCTTTAACTATTAAATTGGCCCAAAATAGATTTTTCCATTTTACGCCACGGCGACAGAGAAAACATTAGACCATAACAAAAGTGATATAAATATATCAAAAAACAGATGAACAAACATTGCGGAAGATTTATTACTGGGATTTTAATAAATCCGAGGAAGATGAATTGATTTTGGTTAGGGGTATAAGCAACAATTTATTGGGTGGGAAGATGCATTATTTTCCAATTGTTAATCAAGCTACAGTAAAACTGATTTGTGTCCTATTGTATTTTATGGAAAAAGGGAAAGGAACTTTCAATGATTTAGATTAAATGTATTAATCAAAACCACCCACTGTGAACTATATATCTACAACTTAAGATGATTTTTGACACGTAATTCTGCAGAAGTATTTTGGCTCAGCACCTCTCCTTCCAAATTCAATTGATACCACAGCTGGGAGAACACTCCCTTTTAATTTTATGAGGCTTAAAGTAGCTTTTAACCACCCATGTGGCAAATAACGCAGGATTAGAAATATTTAGTGTTTTCCTACCCCCTTAACAAGGATAATCCTTTAGAAACTAGAATGACCTTTGCTGCTTAATAGATCGTTTTAGCTGACTCTTGAAATGATTGCTCGGTAATTTGGAGAACTCACTCGAATGCAGCGTTTTAAAGGGAAGGGAGAACATCCTCAGATGAATATGTAATGATTATGTAATTTGTGGCATTTAGCAGAAACATGAAAACATCAGGGACACAAACACTGGTGTCACATGAATCTGACACACACACACGCAATATCCTGTGTGTTTCTGGTAATTACCTTTGCTATTAAATCACATCCATATTAGTGAACAGCCTTGTATGTGTTTGTTCATCCTATGATCACTCAGCATTTTAAAGCTGCATCTTTATACAGGTAAGCTCTACAAAGTAATATACTGTGCTATAAGAAGAAAAGAAAGAAAACCAATTAGGCCAAAAGTAGTTTGTATCACATACAGGCAATTGAGCATAGCAGAGAGAAAATGGCATATGCTATGGGTGTTGTACTTGTAAGGTTTCTTCATCAATTTCTGTAGCATATTTGTAGAATGAACAAGGTTATTTGTTCTGGAAACTAATTTGAAACCTTTTAAGACAGGTGACATCAGAGACAAGCAGCAGACAGATTTCATCTGATGTATCCATGCGGCTGCACGCAGTTTTGTTGTAGACAAAAATATTATTTTTTGTATTATTTTATTTCTGAAGCACAACACAGTAATCTGTTTATAGTGAGTTGTGTTGTGCTTCAATCACTCAGAGCACTACCCAATTGGGCAAGAACACGGGCTGGGATCAATCAAGCTATCTCATCAGGAAACTCAGACAGACATACTTTACCAAATTCATGACTGTCTGGTGCTCATATGAGGTACATAGAAATGTTAGCCCAATACATCATCTACCCACATGCTACACAGTGAGCTTTACTGTTGGATGTGAAATGTAGTTAGCAAGACTTAAGTGGTCACAGCAAAAATTCCACTGTCTGTTTTTCGTCCAATTTTCTCAAAATGCAGCTACGTGGGAGCTGTAGTTTTTCACTTGTGCTAAGCTCCAGGCCTCTGCTCATTTTCATTGACGTTGCATTGATCAGGCAGCTGGTTCCTGCAGATGCCGTGAGCATGCATACCGATGATGTCATGTCTGTTTGCAGTCGTTGTGAGGGGTCTGTATGACTGCATTCCCACTGTGTATGCTGTCGCCTCCTTTCAAACCTCTGACTATTTCTACATGCAAACTCAGTGCAGGACATTTTATGACTGCAGGATGTCATATATGCAGATATGTATCAGCTGCTGGCATTACAATTCACAACTTTAAACAACCTTCATACATTTTGGTGAAAACTTATTTGCCTCTAAGAAGACCATTCTAAGTTGAGCTCCAACAATAACTGAAAAATGTGGACACTGATCGTCATCTCAGGAGGTCCCATAACTGTAATAATCTAAACTTGATTAATGAGTGGGATTTCTGCTATATAATTGCCACTATTTGCATTTATCATATTGAATGAGAAGGTATAATTCATAAACAAGTGTCTGTGTTCACATGTCTATGTGTATGTATACATACACACACCACACACACACACACAGCACACACACACACACACACACAGCACACAGAAGGTGTGATGATGGGGGGTTTCTTTCCATTTCACCAGAGGAGTTACTGAAACTCCCAGAGAACCAATGCCAGGGCTATCACTGCACACACTCAGTTAAGAGCTAAGCACACCCTTCGGAACAAAGTCCCACAAACACTGAATTCATTTCAGCAAAAGTAAACACTCAGAAACGGAATAGCCTTTAAATGATGACAAAACTGTTCGTTGGGGTATTTTGGAGAAAATCTATTTACCTCTCATAAACACCTGTGCCAAGGCAATGTGCTTCACTTATTTTGTTTATTTGATAGTTAAATTGGAGAACTTTTCGGTGACAAATAGTCTTTTAAACCCGCGACTTAGTTAAGTCACATGTCATCAGGCCCACAAAACCTAATCTATCAGTTGTAATGGCTCCTATAAAACAGGGCAGAGCGATTGCAATAAGGCCAGAAAATGGGCTACAAATCCTGGCTATGCTCAGGCAAGCGGTGAAGCAAAATAAGAAAGAGGCAGAAATGGGATCAGGGCCTAGATATTGTGTGAATGAACCATAACAGCAGAAGGGTAGAGGTCAGAGGTCAAGGTCTTTACGAGAGCCCTGCCCCCCTCCACTCACAGCTGAATGGCTGCACTGATGGAGACTAGAGCAGATTAAGTCAAATTCCAAGCAATTATAGCCACTCTCAAAACCCATCATGCACCTGCACTCTTTTTAACAGCTCCGCTGAAGAAACCTTTCTCACGAAGGATCGTTTTATGCAGAATTTCAAACAAGGGTGAAATAATTGCAGCTGGATCCGATGCAGCTAGATCCACAAGATGAGGGCTCGACCACTGTCAGTCGGAATCACACGCAAGAATGCACTGAAACAAAGCCATATTTTCAGGTTAAAGGTTCTGCAAGGATAAACAGTGATTAAGTTCATACTTTAGACATCCATTTGTACAGATGGATTAGTGAGCTGAGAATTAGAACCGCTTCATACAGCTACAAGAACAGTCACCTGTCCTTAATTCTATCCAGGTATCACTTTCCAAGCCCTGTGCCTTCACCAGCAATGCCCATGCAACAGTCTGGTCAGACAAACCTGAGGAAATGGCCATGCAAATGGCCTCACGACATCGGAGGCTCTAATTGATGGTTTAAAACAAAGTCAATGTTTCAGATTAAGATGAGTGAAAGTACTTTCGTTTTAGTGCTAATATTAAAGAAACAAACCCTCAGTGGTCATACAGCTGTATGTTTTCAGTGTTTCCCCTGATTTGTATTTTAGAACTGTACAAGCATTAACACACTGAATGAAAATTAAGCTGGTCATTACATGCTGTTGGAGGATTTTTAAATTCCTTCTTAAATTTTCATTTTTAGTCAAAGTAACAGTCACAACAACTTTTCAACAGGCAAACAGTTACAAAAATGTTCATTTTAAGACAGATTGTGCTGTGCTGTGGCACTGTGGAACTGGAAGGGGTTTGCCTTACAGTTCATCCTGAGACCATCAGTGTGTGGAGTTTGAGATTAAGCTGCTGAAGTAGTGGCTCTGATTAGCATTACCTAAGAGTGGAGGAAACTACAGTAAACTTGGCTGGTGAGTGTTGTTTTTTTAAAAGAACAGTCATTGACAAAGGGGTATTTTGTGGTATATTTTGGGATATATTTTCTACAATTGAGAATTTGACTAACATCAAAAAAAAAATTAATTTCATTAATACAATAGAAATGACAGCCCTTTGAATAACGCTGACCAATAAACACTTAGGCAGCAGGTAAAAATGGAATTCATTACCCATAGTGTTCTTAAAATGAAATATGAAAAAATACACATTTCATAATCACACAGATCTTACCCTTGAACTTTGTCATTCGTATTAACACGGATGAAATTATTTCTAATTATACAAAGGAAAAATGTGTGGGATGGGGGAAAATGAGGGACAGTCACAATTTGCAAATCTTCATTAATGTGTCAAAGCAAACTGATCAGTTTCTAATGGCAGTGAAGACAAAGCCTTCGCCTTTCACCTGTCTCTGCACATAAGAAAATTATTGGCTAGTGGCAACAGAGTGCTTCAATTAACATTTGGCAATTAAGTACAAAAGGCAAAAATCATGTTTGGTGTGAATAAACAAGCCTAATTTCACCTGCATTAGAATAGCAAGCTACTGCCAATGTAATTCCAAAAGCTTTTAACTTTATTAATCTTCCTCACTGGGTTACAGCTATGGTTACTGCCTTCTAATCGACATAATCAGACAGGCTGAATGTGGGTGAAAACTTTCACACATTTTAAATGTATTACAACCAAATATTAGGCTATTTAAGAATGTATCAGCTAAAAACTGATATTATTCAATAAAGAGCAGGCTAGAGTTACCACAAATTATTTTTGTTGTAGTGTTAAAAAAGTATTCCTGTACCGTCGATATGCAAGCTGTTCTTGTCTCTGTAGCTGTGGCCGGCGGTTCTGTTATATTAACAGAACATGCGCACACTGACAGGGACACAGAAGAAAGATCAAAAGAGCAATTGATCTCTGAATCGTAAAATTACAGAGAAACAAGCCGGTGCTCAGATGGAAGTTAAGCCAGAGAGTGACCGGCCTGGAATAAGATGATTCCCTTTCCTCAAAATTGGACTGCAAATATCCCCTTTTCCATTAACTACAGAGGATATTATTTTTGGCACATAAAACTGCGTGAATCTAATGGGAGGCTGACGGTAGCCCAGATGTGACTGCAGGAAGGTGCCGACACAAATGATGCATTTTATTATTTGCCGCCATCAAATGCGGGGCGCTTCTCTCTGGCGCTGTGCGATTCGGCTTGATCCCTGGAACACCGCTGCTCAATAAAATGGGAAAAACCTCAATATAAAGGCAGCTGAGCCATTCCTCAGGACGGGAAACACCAGGGCCCCCAACACGGTATTATTTCCCCAGAAAACAAAGAATAAATGGAAAAGATGTGGGGAAAACACAAAAAATTGCAAATACAGAGGTAGGTGTTTTCTCAGGGTACCTGGATGATGAATGCAAAAGATATGAATACGTCATGTGAAATAAGGAAAGGAAGAATGTTTTAATGTCTCACACGCAGATGATAATTAACATACTGAAACAGGAAGGCGTATACATGTAAATAAACACAAACAGTAGGAGGAGAAAAAAAACAGTATCATAAAAACGCATTTTATCATCTTCAAAACAAAGCGTTCCTGTGAAAGTGAAACGGCCGGCTCACACAGCGGCTTTGCCTTTATCACTGTCTAGTTGGCAAAAGCTGACCAACAGTAAAAAAAAAAAAAAAAAAGAAAGGAAGAGCGGTGCTGAAAGAAGGAGGTGGCCCACGCCGGTGATGGATCTCCCAGCGCGGCGGAGGGGCCAGCAGCGTTAGATGCCCTTCTGTGCAGGGCAGGGGAGCGGGAGGATCATCGGGGCCTCCTTGGAACGGTGCACCTAATGGATTACCGCTGTCTTCACGCAATACGCCGCGGATAATGATAAAACACCCCCAGATTAAACTATTTCGCACAGCACGCAATTTATTACCTTTCCCCTGGATATGGCTAGGCTAATAAAGACGTGATTCTCCCCACCACTGGCATGATACCACTTTTTATCCATTAGAGGAAACTGGGGGTACAGGGGTGACGAGGAGGGGGGTAAAGGTAAATTGGTTTAAAAGCATGAGAAATAATGGAAAAATAATGGTTATAAGAACAAAAAAAATGATTATGGATTTCAATTAGGTGTTCCCCGCGCTGAGAGTAATCCATTTCTATGTAGACTAATGTGATGGAGGCAGATGTTTAACATTGGCACACCTAAATCCTCAATAAGGCTCTCTCCCCACTGAGCCCCGTGTCTGAGGGGGAAAGACGATGAGAATAAGAAGTCTACATATGGCCTGCCAACAAGGCCGGAGTCAATGGCAGCCCAGACACACATGGAGAGTGGACAGATTTATTTGTTTGAATGAGAAGCAGTGAGCAGAGGTGCTGAAGGCCTTGGACTTAAGGCAGCAAGCACAGCTTTGTCACATCGAATCCCAGGTGAGACGGCGCGGCTGTTGCCTTCAGCCGGATCCTCTGCCCGGCCCACATCGGCGAAGCCCCAGCTGTGTAAATGAGCACCTCGACTCGGGCAAGATGTCAGACGCCAGAATTGTAAATTATTCTGCATAAGGCTCCCTGCACGGCCGTAAATAAATAATGAAAACAAATACGTGTGCAGGCGATGTGTCCGCTCCTTCATGTCCGAGCCGGAGCCCGCAGCCGGCCCGCCCAGCGTGGGCCGTCCTAAATCAGCCTGGAAGTGGGTCACCTGGCGGCATGTAAACACGCCGCCGCTCTGCGGCCTCTCCAGGTGACACCTCATCACTGTGCCGCACGAATGATGGCTTACACCCGTCCGCCTTGTCAAAACACTGCTTCCCAGGCAATTACCATGGTGGCCAACCCGCTGCCGGGGCCGGATGGATGGCCGCGCCTGCCAAAGGGTCACTCTTTCCCCCATATTTCTCCCGGCTGGCTCGCCTTCCGCCGGACGGCGTATCGGCCTCGCGCCTGTCAGCGCCTGACCGCATGGCGCGGAACCCGCTGCCACCCGGCAAACGGCGTGGCGGAATACTTGACGGGCGGGAGAAAATAAACTGATAACTTCCTGATGAGGGGTGATAACGTCTCGAGCGCTGCCGACCGAGAGCTGGCAAGCGGGGACGAATCAATCGCCAGACGGCCAATCTGCATCCTGAGATCTGACAGCCTCTAAGACTGTCAGACGTGACCAATGAAAAGCCCTCAGAAACACCTTGCACCTCCGCCTCTCAGACGATGGAGCTCCTGTGGTGAAGTGCAGCCACATCATCACAACTGTTTCCTTCCATGACTCTCTGCATTCTGACTGTATAGGTTTGCGATGTATTTTTATAGTGTTACAAAATGAATACAAAATAAGCCAGCACTTTTCCATCAATGACTTATGGTATATCATCTGAACCTTGCTAATTAAGAAATAATGATATGAATTTCTCCCAAATGTATGTAGTGACATATGCATTTTCCTGTTGCTTGTGTGTTACTTATATTATTTTTATGTGAAGAACTGACATTTGAAAAGTGTAAATGAAAACACTGATAATGTAAACTTAATCTGATTAATTGGAGGGGAAAAGAGACATGAGCAAGTCAAGGACTGTAGCACAACAACAGCTAATAAATGCAGCCTTTGTATATCTTGAAGACAGAATATTTATGGATTTATAAAATAAATGTCAGAGAACAATCTAAATTCTTTTATTTGCAATAAATGTTACCACAAGGAAAGTTAAACACATTCAGAACATTTTTAAAAAATACCTGCAATGACAGTGAAATTTACCTTCAGTAAGATTAATGTGAGACTACAAACTAAATAATATCAATTATATTGTTGTAATATATATATCATAGATTGCAATATGACTAAAGTACACCATCTCATTAATTAAAAAAATCTATATTATTTATATTCACCTTCCAAATATTTTTTTCCCTGCTCCTCTTCCACACATACACCCACCCACCCACACTCACACATACTTTATTTTAACAATTACTACAAATTACTCTTCACTAATATTAATAATTCAGTTAAATTATCTTAATTACTTCTTTCTAATTAATATCAATCAATTTCAAATGGTTGCTGCATCTATTTAATAATATTAACTAAGCCATGAATTCCTGCATACTAATGATTATAGGTGGCCAGTTTTGACACTGCTTCTGGACAGCGTCACACACTTGCATTTGAGGGAACTCTTTGGTCTGATGCATGATCTAAAATATGGGGGAGAGCAAGGATGGAAAGAAACACTTTAGCATTGAACCATCTGCCGCTCAGTTCCCAGCGCAAGGCCTTGGGCTCCTCGTGGTCAGCTCTGTCTCAGCCTGTTTGGCCTCTGTGTCCTCTGCCTGCCGGCTTCTGGCCTCCTCTTCTTGACCCTGCTCTTGCATGGCTCTTGTCCCCGACTCCTTGGATTAAACCTCTCCTCTGATCCTGTTAAGGGGTGGAGCCAATATCCTGGTGAACTCTAGTGGAGGATCCATGACATTGCACTCCACCTTTCTCTGATGGTGCTGGCTGCGGATTCCGATATCTCTGCCTCAGCACAGGGGCGTTGCTGCCATTCAGGGCAAGGGGTGCCTGGTCCACAAGAGCTGCTCATAAGAGCCTGCTGTCCTTAGAAATGCGACAGGCCCTGCTGTGAGGAGGGGAAAAGGGGTGTCTACGTCTTTCACTACCCCCCCCCCCCCCCCCCCACACACACACACACACCGCTACTCATAACCTTTCTCTAGCTATATTACATGATTCATCAAGTCCATTGCACAGAGGAAGAGGGAGTTCACAATACTGTGCAGCATCTGTGAGCAGAACTCTAATAATGCACTTGTAGTGAAAGCCACTTTCTTACACTGATCAATTAAGACTTAGAAGAGTAGCCGAGTAGAAGAGTAGACTTATTAGCCGAGATAGTTAACCAGTTACATACTGGTCAGATTCCCTTATAGTATTTAGTACATATGACTTCACTGAAATTCATTATTATTTTATTATTATTAGTAGTAGTAGTAGTAGCAGCAGCAGCAGCAACAGTAGTAGTAATATTACTCACAGAAGGGAAATTCTGAAATTATATTAACAGGAATACATTTAATCGGTATGAAGTGTATCATGTTTTAAGGCGCAATGTTGGTCTGACAGTAAGACGGCAGTTTTGACTTTCGCCTTTTTTTCTGGGATCTTGCGGAGCTGTGGCCCAGCTGGGTGTCATTCTCATTCTAATAACCGTCTCTGTGATTAACTGTCCATCCGGCTAATACGCTGCGCATTTCGGATCAATTTCTGCAGTGACAATAGTAACCGACAGCTAACTTTCTATGATTGCTGGCGAAATAAAACATTGAGACAGCTAGTAGTTAGTTACGCAGCTTTGTAGCAAGCTGTAAATTCTGTACGGTACAACCCGATACCCTCCCTGCCTTTTCGCTTTTGGTATAGAACCCCGTAAACTAGCCAACTAGCAGTTATAAAGCTCCTGAAAGAGTTTAAAGTTACCACGTTTCAGAGTAGCAATCTAAGTAATGTTATCTTAAAGTTTTTGGCGGTGACGCATGAACCAAACCGTACTGGCAAAGACCTTTTATTAAATCAGATAACTACCAAGCCGGTTAGCCAAACAAACGCATTTCCTGCATAGTAGGTAATTTACCTTTGGCAACTAGCTAATGCTTGCTAACTAAGCTCCCAGCCATCTATATGAATTCCATGTTATACCTAAACTGGCCACAGTTAGCTTACTAGTTATATCCTTGCTACGTTGCTACTTAACACCAAGTCAGACATCTTGCGATTCAACACAATACACGACATTTTCTACTGAGTTTTAAATTATGCAACGTTAATGGCAACAATTACACATGAAAAGGATATTTTCTCCCACGTTTTAAAGTAGCCTATGTGACACTAGTTACCCACAACAATCACACACGCCTCTGCAGTAGCCGGCAAATTAAGGGACACACACCCGGATGTGGGAATGAACCACAAAACGGCACCCGCAAAATAACAAAAACAAATATCTACTGCATAGAGGAACTGAATCTACACTTTATCACTTACTAATTATGTTACATGTTATTTAATCACATGTTATTTTCATACATTTATTGCTTCGGAATTATTCCCTGTACAGCCCCTGACCACGTGCCTCCTCCGTTGCCATGGAACCAGATGTAAACCCTGCAGGATGGCGAGGATTGTACGACTGCAGAGTAAAATCGGTCAACTTAAAGAAGAGTTTTTTAGAAGAAACAGGTATTTTAGTGTGCGAATTTAGGATTTTGGTTTAATTTTAGAATGACTGGTTATGGATTACTGGTTAAATCAGAACTAATGATACTGTCTGTCGAAACTTTTAACATTTGTTGTCAACTAAAGACTATAGCTAGCAAAACACATGAGGGTACCTATCGCCTGAACCAGCAACAAACTGTAACTATATAGGCTTTGTATTTTGTGAACACTAGTTGTATTACGTGTGGATAATGTTTTCTAAGCGCGACACCAAACGCTGGGAAACCTAGTCACACTCTTTTGCTAAATCCGTTCCCCGTTGCCTTTAGTTTCTATTATGCTGCTTTTGAATAGGCTTGTGCTTTCCACTCTGTGTTCTGTGATTATTTATCTGCCTGTCTATAATCGCAGGATTGCTGAGGAATTCAGAGAGAAAGAGACTTTTGCAGCTATTCGGATACAGAGCTGGATCAGAGGTTGCCAAGTGCGGGCTTATCTCAGGTAATCCACATACATGTATCGGCTATAAAAATGTTCATATACATTACATTACATGCATTTAGCAGACGCCTATAACGGACCACTGGAGTGTCTGTGTAAAGCTGTGAACACTATATCTGTGTGCTGTTTTCTACATGAATTCTCAAACCAAAATCTTTCTACTGAATATTCCCACATCAACCCCCTCATATCAGGAACGCTGTGCCATTTTAGGTGATACTACTAAAACTCCGCACTTAATCTGTGTTCTTTTTTGAATGTTACTTGCTGAAATACAAACCCTCTAAAACTTGTATTTGAGTTCTACTATAAGACAAATGACGTTTTGTATTTGTTGAGAAAACAAAATATTTCATCCAGTATTAGGTTGTGGTTTATACCAGAAGATGTGACTACACTATGATCAGGAACCTTAAGAATGATTCTTTGCTGGCACTACACCACAAATATACAGCTAACCATTCTAAAAGGCTTTACACTTTCTTTCGATTTGTTTTAGTTTGAACTAAATTATTGTGATTTCACTTTTGACTGCCAAAAACCCTGGACAATAAGGATCAGTCTATTTCTAACATAGTATAAATAGTATAAATAATTTTACCATGGTTGTTAATGTGAAATATAAATTGTTTTAAAAAGTCAGGATCTCTTTAAATTGTCTGGTTTGAGATAACCAGCTGGCATGAGTCAGATTAACTCTCAGGAATCAGGACACTGGGCAAATCCAAACATGTCAATTACACATGAGGTTTAAATATTTAAATAGATTCAGGAGGAAATAGAGGGGGAAAAAGTAAATAAGGAAATGGCAGACCTTTTCAGTCTGTTTGAAATCTTGAAAGATATGAGGAGCTTAAAATATTATAAATTTAACAAAACAATAGACATTGGATGCTGTCAAAACCAGACTGATACAGAAGATGATCTGTCATAGCAGAACTGTCCACTCCATTACAATGTAACAATATGTGTGTGGTAATCTAGCAGCTCGTGTGTACCACAGTGGCTGGTAAAGTCAATCAATCATAGTTTTACACACCATCATCTACTTCTACACTGTATTACATTTATGTCCCTGAAATAATAGCACTGTTTGAACAGCTAATGAGGATCACTACATCATCCAGAGTAACAGTGAATTTCAGCCACGTGTGTAGAGATAAGAGAGCGGATGACATCACTGGAAAAGTAAATGCTTCATTTGTGATATTCTTTCTTTTTTTTAACACACTTCATTCACTGTTGTGCACGGTACATTGATTTATTTGCAAATGCTCTATGCAAATGCCTTCGACGTGAATAATGCACGTAATAAATTACATACTGATGTCACATTTTAGATAAGATGGTCTGTCTGAAGTGGAAATGACCCCATCCCCGTCCCAGGCCCTGTACTAAACTGCTAACCAGCCCCAAAAATGGAGGCAGGGCCTGGGCTTGGGTGGGAGAGATCTGCTGCTGCTGACCTGAGCAGTCAGTGTGGCTGAATTACAAGGCCTCTGTCCTGTCAGAGTCATGCATCAGTGTCACTGATGTTACAGTACATTTATTAGAATCAAATCATGAACCTGAGATCAGCTGTTAGCAGCTGAAATGTGATATACATGCTTTTATCAAACGTGCTTAAAATACCTGTATGTGGTAATTTTCATTTGAGTAATTTCAGAACTTGAGAAATTACTCAGTAGTTGAGTAATTTCAGTACTTCTGCCCCAATTTGAGTGAAATATATGAAACATGGTAACACCATAGTGAGCGACTGCAGTGAGCAGAGACGATTACAACGCTGCGGATAGGGTAGCTGCAGCTATATGGGACCTTGAAAAACAGCGGCTCGCAGACAGCAACGTGCTGCAGGTTCGCAGCCTGCCTAGTGTTGTAGAGTCATTACTGCAAACTATTTACTGTATTAGATAACAGAAGAAGATAGAAGAAAATAGAAGAAGAAAAACCATCCAGTGAGGATGAAGTCTTTCTGGACTACCCCCAGTGAAGATCCAGTTCTAATATAATAATCTAATAATAATCTAATCTAATCTAAGACCCCTTACATCCACACCAGCTAGTCAACCAGCGGTTTAAAGGTGATCGTCTGCTTAAAAAGCTACACATGCTCCATTCATAGAATATGGATCAAGAGTGGCGATTATAACTTTCTGACAATCTGCTTTCTCCAGTCTTCCTTTCTGCACACCAAAATGTTATTTAATAGCAGGGGCTGTAAGGAAAATATCCTGCAGGCAGAAGTTAAATGTCAGTGTAAACAGAACATCGCCTGGGGCCTACAGGCCAGCAGGGCCCTCAGCACACACAGGGAGACCAGATAAAAAATATTCCAGTGTGTCTCATCAGGGTTACAACCTTCTCATCTTTTTAAACATGTGGATAAGATGCTTTTCAAAGGACTTAGCGAGATCACGTGTGCCATGTGTTACTCTCTCAGACACCTCCATAGAAATGCCACCGTTATACAGAAGATATGGCGTGGTTTCCGAGCAAGGGTTCACTTCAGACAGATGCTGAAGGTAAGCGGCTGTCCATTCTGGGGAGTGGTTTATTCAGCTGATTTCACGCTCATGTGTGACAAAAATATGTGGAACCCAGAGGGCAACGGAAGACCGTGAACAGAGGTGGATATGTGGTTGCAGGATTTTCAAAACAGAAAATATTTCATTGTTTTCAAAAATATTTAATTGTGCTGTTCTCTCATTAGAACCCCCTTACCATTTCACTTGTGCATATAGAATTAAACTGCCTTTTTCTAACATTCTTTTCATGACTATATAAAGGACACAAAAACTTCAATATGAAATTTTTTTATGTTAAATTTTAGTGATAAAACAAATATGTCTGTAATGATTTTTTAATTTGAAGTGTTTCATCAAGATGGCCTAAATGCATAGGGTAAACTGTATACAGACTCACTGGTGATTTGGGATAGCTTCACCAGCCGTCAGTCAGCCAGGCCATCCCGGGTAGTAAACTCGGAGTAAGGAGCTAGAGTATACTCCATCTCGACAGGTATCAGGTATTTTCCCCATAACCTGCAGCTAACAACTCAGACGTGTAACCTGAAAACAAAAGTCTGGCAAAAATAAGACAAACACCCCTTTTGAATTTTAACCATCATAATTATTGATAATATAATTCAGTTGTAAAAATAAAACTATGCATGTACAACTTGAGTACAACAGGTGCAGTTCCAAACTGTAATCCCAAAGCCAATATTATTGTATCAGAGTTGTTTCTGTATTTCTGCTTGTTGATCGCATGTATTTCCGATAACTCAGCCCTGACATCTTCTGATAATTGTTTGCTTTGAGTGGGGATAGGCTATTCAAATAACACTTCTTATGTATCACAGACTGCTTTGTGCTCTGGTGAAGAAGTTAAGCAGGTACTCTGTTGCCAGCCTGGAGACAAAACATGGGTTCTAATCTGATTTGAACACCCTACTCCACGTTGGATTTGGACCAAACAGATTGTCTCTTTGATGAATTTTTTTTGCCTGGCAGCTGCTTCCCCTTTCTGTTATTATTAAAGCAGACATGTTGAAATATGAATTCCTTTTATGTTTCTCACAAGTTTCTCCTGAAACGCGCTCCGGTGGATAAATCACACAATGCGGTGTGTCCTCAGCCCATGTGAATATTCCTGCCTTTGTTAATCTATCCTCAGCGGTGCACCATTGATTATCAGACTCAGCGGAGAGTACTTTGCCTTCATATATCTCCATTAGTTTCCAGCTTGACTACCATAGATTTTTCTGGTCTTGTCTGCATTATGTATTAAGAAGCAGTCTGTCCCTTCAATACAAAGTCTGACTCCCTTCTCCTCTCTCTTTCCCCTTATAGTGCTTCTGTGACTTGCTATATATTATGTATAAAGAGGGTTTATCTTTTTGCATGTCCAGGACAGATGGGGAGACTTGGATACGAGTGGCTGCGATATAATGCTCTCTTTTTCTCCGTTCACAGACAGCATATTTTATGATGAAGATGAATTTCTACAACGAGATGGCTGTCAGGGTAAATATTTCTCCACTTGTTAAACAAATGAAAACTCAGTTGTGCCCTGAATTTAATTCTAATGTAATGACCAAAGAAACATTCGGTGCATTTGATTGCTGTGGTTACAAGCTACTGGGTCAGCACAGAGCTGTTAAACACAAGCTACTTTGGTAGTATGAAATTACCTCATGCCATGTAATGGTATGAACCAATACTCTAAGCAGGGTATATGGTGAATGTGTGTGTTACATATAAAATGTACATATTTATCACATACACATACATGACAGGGGGGTCAACCAATTGCAGCACCATATGATAAGCTAACATGGTTTGTTGTCATGTTTGTTGTCTGTAACTAATCTACAGCAGTGTTGAATTGCAGTGGAATCAAACCCGAAGTCTATTAATAACAACATCTCACCTGCTAGTGTATGAATCCCACCAGTTTGATGAACACAGAACTTATTTCCCAAGCTATAAATCAAAAGCATTTTGATTTGACTGATACATTGGCACTTTTATTGGGGAAGAGTTGTATTAAAATGTTATATTTTACAATTCCATGCTGCTTCCTTTCTCCCAAGTGAAATTGTTAAAGATGATATTGTAAGATTACATTTTTACAAGCCCAACAAAATTCCAGCATTTATTGGAGAAAACACTTATTAACACTCTCCCACTTTAGTGAATTGGACATCTCTGAAAATCTGAAATGAGGAAAAGTTGTTTAACAGCTATCCCAATAAACACTCCCTGGTTAACATAGGCTATGCCTCCATGAGAATCAAATAACATATGTGCACCATACAGAGGGGAGTGTCTGACTGACCTTTTGAGGTCATGGGTTCAGAAACCAAAGGTCATGTCACCAGTTAAATAAAATGAATAGTGTCTCAACTGGAATAACCCGAGTGTTTTATTGCTCTTATTAAACAGTGTGGTATGAGCAAAGAATAGAATGGACGAAAAAACATTTAAAGATCATCTGAATGTAAAAATAATAATAATAATAATAATGTTTTCAGTGGCTGGATTTCATGTGAAATCTGTCACATATGTTATTTTGAGGAACTGTTTTAGAAATGAAGAGTTACAGGAGCTTGAATACAGGCATCCTTTCCAGAAATTCTAACTTATTGCTAAACTGTAGTTGTTTGCTTAATTTGTATACATTCCTATTTTCATCAGTCATATGCTGTTTGAGGGGTACATAATTCAGTTTCCAGGAATCTGAAGTCTCAATTTAAACAAGTAATTTACTTTAATCTGTAGCACAATGTCAAATCTGAACAAAAGTATAGTTATTACTTATTAGTTATAGTTATTGGTACACTACTAGTGTGATAAAAATGTCTTCTATACCATACACCCACAAACAAATAATTGTATAAATAATTAAATAACTTTAAGTAACTTTAATGTATTAAAATCCAAGGTAAGGTCTGTGCAGCTTCTGCTGGTAACTATAAAAAGGCCTTTCCCTCATTTATCAGGGGTGTAATAGATAAAAAGTAAATTCAGAGGCTGTATTACAATGTTAAATAATGCAGTTTGATATTTCACACCAAATATTTGGGCGTGAAGTAGAAATGTGTAGTTTGTATTACATTTTTATCAGTTTGAATAAAAGTATAGGTGGACATATTATATTTTCAGGTAATGTATGGTCTGTATGGGAAATGCAGTCAAAAGTCACAGCAGTCAAAAATTGTTCGGTTATGATATCATTCTGACTTGCAAAGCTCCTGTTTCAATATCCGTCATGTATAGAAAAGATCTTGAAAGGCAAGATCAGGATGCGTTTTCTTCAGTAATGTGAAAAATACACATCTGTGTAATTTGGAGACGAGGTTGCTGCATTTTCTCTGCGTTAGCCTCGTGTGGACGCCGGGGACTTGTATATGAAGGGTGTCCTCTCCTTGATGTAACAGCACCATGTGGCAAGGTAATAAAGATATAAAGCAATCAAGCATTAAAGTGAGATGGAGCCACGTGTAAAAGTGCTGTAATTTCCAATCAATGATCTAAACTGCAGCAATACTCTGTCCTTTGGGCCTAGAATTAAAACAGGTGCTGCTTGTCATACGCAATATGTAATGCACCATCAATTATCTATACGCATGGGTTACAGTCAATATTATTATTTATTATTATTACTATTGAGATACTGATATGAGTTCACCAATTTCACAAATTCCATCCCCTTAATATTGTTGCCCTTCTTGGCACCCACAGAAGCTAGCCTTCACAACGATGAGATAGCCCATCCCTGTGGGGGAAAAAAAAAAAATGGTATTTGTGGGTAAAGATGTTGCCTCTTTTGTCATTCTGGAAAGAACATTCACAATTCATTGATGTGCCAAAGGAATTGTTTCATTGTGTTTTAGTATTTCTTTTTAGTTATGGATATCATAATAAATAAAACTAAAATAACCAACATTAAAAATGGCAACTGCCTGAAGTGCCGGGTCCTGCTTTCACTTCCAGTCTGTGATCATCTAGATGCGAAAAGCTGAGCGGAGGCTATCAGTGTGCAGGAGACTGTGCAGTGGTTTCCATACAATTCACCATGCTAGTTCCATGTATAATAAAAGGTCAATAGGGCAATGACAGAGTGGAGGGGTACCCCACCCCTGTAAATTATTTAAGATGTGTCATACCTGGTTGGATAACAGCTTAAAATAGGAAATGTTGCAGAACACCTTTTCGTAATAGAGACCTGAACCAGAGGAGAACTAGAAACGTGAATCATGAACCTCAAACCAAAACGCAGGCAGGGTTCCCATTTATGTGCCCATTACATTTCCACTCACAGAACTGACCCTGCGTACGGCTGACCCTAGCCAATCAGGGCTGTCGAGAGGTGTCAGATTTCTTTAGTAAAAAGGTGATCAATTTACCAAATGACAAAAGGTAACAGTGATTATTGGAAAAGCATCTGCATTGAGTTTTTGCTGGTATGATTTGTACTTTCCTGTGATTTTCTAACTAAAATATTTGCTTATAGCTTGCTAGAATCATAAAATTTCCTATTTGCTAGAAAAATCTCTAAGGGCATCACTGTCAGACTACCCTCTTCCTAGCCCTCACACCAGCTTTTAAACGTTTCAATTGGTCAGATAGTGAGGTAAGTGCTTATCCTGTTCTTGTTAAAATGAACACTGATTTTTTTTCCAGGAAAACTAGTGTTTACATAGATTTGCCGGTAATGGCAAATGGGCTTACTTACTGCCAATAGCATACTTTTAAGGAAACAGCTGTTTCTGGATCCTAGCAAGTGATGAACAGATATTTGAGCTGGCTAATAAGATGATGAATTACAGCTGAAATACTCAATAATTTAAACAACCTTAGAGTAGATTTTTTTTTTCTTCAAAACCAGCTATCTGTCCTTCTGATTTTCGCTAATGGGTTATCTGCCTCTTTACAGAAATTGGTATTTCTCACTCTCCGATTGGCTGTGCCAGGCAGCTGGCAGGACAGTTCTGTCTGTGATCCTTATTTCTGTGAGCTAGCACCAGCTTCATTAAGGGCCTAAAGTAGCACAGTTAAAGATCGCATGGCTCTCCATTCAGCATGACAGGAAAGACAGTGAAAAAGTGTCCAGAGCCAGAACATTGCAGTACCACCTGGACCCACCTCTGACAGTGGAAAAGCCCCAATTCTTATTCATTTGTCTGTGTGTGCAGATTTTACAGGCCCCACCAGCCGTTAGGCTGCCCCAGATTTTCAAATTGACCTTGACCCACCTTCTCTTCCCGGGGCTCTTTCCACGTGTGTTTTGGTAATATGGAATTAAATGGAATTTATAGAGAAGCCGTGGGGTACTTTGCAGGTGCAGTTCTTAAACAAACAGACGCGAGTTGGGCCTCAGCTGCTAAAATGTGAGATCCACCTTGTGAAAAAACAAACCACAGAAAACAAGATGCAATTATTTTAAAGAGTATTGTAAAATAAATCAATAAGCAGATGAATGAAAGAAACAAACAGGTCCTGGTAAATGACAAATGCAGAGGATGTGAAGGACATCTCCACCCACTGGATTTCATTGACCAGAGAAAAACCCACCACTGAATCCCTGTGTCACATATTGTTTTAAACATTTTTTGCAAGGTCTTTATCATTCTCTTTACTAAAGGTCAGTTTATTAACACCTTAATAGAAACCAGTGTTTACACGAGGTCTTAGCTTTTATGTTACCTAATTGAAGAATATGCATCATTGATTTTACTTGGCTAAAAGGTCACTAAGAACCAGGCCTCTGAGCCAGCAATTATGTTATTTAAAATTATCTATTGAGTGCTAATCAATTGCAATACCTTTTTTCCTTGCGTCTTATACAAGCTAGCCGTTGTTTTAATTTTCTAATTAGTGCGAAGGACATCTGTTCCTCTGTACATGGGGCTCTGCCTCAGTCCTCTACAGTTTGTGCAAATGATGCTGCATCTGCATCTTGCATCTCTGCCTCCTTCATGCTGTACTGCATCCTGCATCTCTCCCTCCTTCATGCGGTAATGTGTGTTATACAGTTCATTAAAAACCACTGGGCCTCTGCAGCCAAGGTTCTTAAACTACTGTCTGTCAGTGTGATCAGTCTGCAGACCCCTGCCTGAAGTCCACCTACATTCAATTCTGGTGCATTTACAAACACTTTTGTGTCCAGCCTGTCCAAGACAACAGGTGGATGAAATGACATGTGTTGACTTTTCAAAGAGGACCTTGGAGTTTTGTAATCAGAATGATAGATTCGTAACAATTATAACATGTTTACAGCATACTTTGTGTGCCCCTATCGCTTCAATGTACCGTAGCTTTTATGTTTTGTTGTCCATTGTACATTTTGCATTTTGCTGCTTTGACTCTCACACCCCTTTCAGATACAGCGAAGATGGAGGGGCTACTATGTGAGGAAGTACATGCACAATTACCATGCACGGAAGAGGTACCTGGAAGGCTTGAAACAGAAGAATGAACAGGTCAGGTAAGATGATTGAAACACAAATATTGGTTGGAAGAGCAAAGTCGCTTCTCATAGTGCTGTTTGAAAAGATGTTTGAACCAGAATTGTAATTGATGATAAAAATCAGTGTCTATCAAAGCAGGCGTAACTGAAAGTACAGTGGACAGCTGGTCATAACAGACTGTGACTGTGACAGGTATCCAAAAATATGTACATCCAGAAAACAATAACCAAAGATTTCATAAAGTCAGCTGTGTCTTTTTTTAAAACACTAACATCAGAGAAACAAAAAATGTTTCCCAGTAGAAGATAAAATATGAAATATGTCATCCATCAAGTCTTTTTACATCTTAGTTGGAGCTAAAAAGGTTTATGAGATGATGGCCTTTAAGAAAAAAAAAAGTGCACACATAGTAGACATTGTTCTCTTGAGAATCCTGCACTGTTTTTTTTTATTATTAGCAAGGCATCTTTATAACCCTCAAACACTGCATTGAAGGTATAAATAAAATTTGAGTAGGTGTAGCAATCTCTGAGCAGCTCTTTGTTAATGTAACCTGTGTAAATCAGAAGTGGCTGGCGGAATTAATGCGGTGCATATGCTGGCAAGGATTGTACTCTGGGCGGTTTTACAAAGATAAATTGATCTGATTCGTTTAAAGACTGAGTGTGCAGTTGCTAGACATGTTCAGCGGTAACCTCTAGCCTGCCATGTAAAAACTGCCCCAGGTTCTGGGCGGGCTGACGATACTATCAAATTAAAAATTAGCCGCTGATTTCAGCCAGCCCCTTGCATTAATAAAACATGCCATGCTTGGAGGGCACAAAAAGATGCCATCTTTTATTTTTGACAAAAAAATTCAAATACAGTCACTATTTTAATGTCACTAATATATTGCTCTGGAAAATATCTCAAGGCTTAGGCTAAAATTAAATGTAAATTTATTACGTGCTTTGGATCAGTGACCCCCTTTACCCCCCACCTCAACCACCCTATACATATGCATGCACACACACACACACACACACGCGCACGCACACACGCATATGTACACGTATACATACACAGACAATACATTACAGTAGGCAGGGCCATGCTGCCTTAATCAGTCTTGTCACTGCTGAATTATTTCATTTAAAATGAAGTTATTAAGTTATCAGATTAGGGGTTGGTACAATGATGAGGAAAAAAGGGAGCGGACAATAGAAAGGTGCATTTTTTCATCACCCAAAATGAAGTATTCTGAAATATGCTCACAAGTAAATAAAGACTTGTGCATGTGATTTTGCCTGATTGCTCTAGAAAGTAAAATTCATTCATTAAATTACATTACATTACATCAGTTAGCAGACACTCTTATCCAGAGCGACTTCCAAATAAATGCATCGCTATGCTGAGTAGTTATTGAGAAGTATTACAGGAGGTCAATGAGATACTGAGTTAAATGCTAAAGTAGATAGATAGAGAGGAAGGTAGACTAGAGGTACAGCTTGAAAAGTTGTACCTCTAGTTCTGTACATCTAGGTTAGTTTTTTGAATGCCTTCAAGAGAAAGCTGAAAACTCAACCCAGATGTATGGCAACTTTTTTCCTGTGGTACTACATAAAGTCCCCATTTAAAAACAGACAAGAATGAAGCGCAGTGTCAGAAATGATCACGCACACAGACAGAGGTGTCTGTAAGCGTGCACGCTGGCCAAAGCCACCCTGTGCCTCTCAGTGTGGGCTATAAACAGACATTTTCACTGGGAGGCTGGAAGATGTCTGCAACATGTGGGCCCCAGCTCTGACTGACACGCACCCATCGCCATGACGCCAAGGTGAGGGCCAGCAGGTAAGCATGCGCATGCTGAAAGGACAGACTGAGCGTGTGCGGAGGGTGTGGTGTCGCTGTGACAGCCGAAAGGAGCGCCTCTCTCCCCGTCCCCCAGCCTGCCAAGGGCCTGTCCGCTCAGCTGCCCGTCTCTTGTTTATTTAGTGCTTCTGGGGTCACGATCAATTAGCCAAAGATTGTACTTATATAAAACATCCTCTCGGTGCTGGACTCCGGATCACCCCCCTGACTGATCAGTCACCCTGCTAAGGTCTGCACTCCGGCTTTTTAATCCATGTTCCTCTGTCGCCGAATAAATTATTAAAAATTTTACTAATGGCTCCCATTTAGCGCGGGCGGAGTGGACCTGCATGCCAATGACGCGCACTGGGTCCAGACGCGCCAGGGCTGCCCCGCCCGCCGCCGCCGCCGCCGCCGCTGCCCGTGACGGATCTCCCCACGCGAATCCATGTGTCATTTCATTAGCGTTCGCTTGCAGTCCGTCAGCGCGGCCGACCGCTCGCCTCTGTCCATCTTCAGCCTGATCTCACCTTCCGCGGATCTTAATGAAGTCAGGACCCCAGTTCAGCACAGTAATTCCGCAGCAAGAGTTTGCGCAATGTTTCAATTTATCACTTGTCAAGCAGACACTTTAAGTTCCCTGGCTTAATAAGGACATCCTCTGGGCTGAGTAATTAGAAGTGAACGGTTTGCATATTTACTAAATGCGGAGTGTCACTGCCACCATGGCCTGTTGCCTGCATGAATTATTTCTCTATCTGCAATAAACAGCTGGGTAATTATTACTGCCATAATCAGATAAATTCTCTCTGTAATGTTCTAACATAGCAAATCTTTTAAGTGGTGGAAAGCTGGGGGAGAATGTGCCAAAACAGAGCGGTTAGGCTGCTCCTTGCGCTTTGGCCTCCCTCTCAAGGACACTGGTGAAATGGAATCCATAACCGAAACCCTCCTTTGGTTTAAGTGCACATCTTTATGGGAAGCTGGAATAATAATACTCTTTTCATTTTTCTTTTTTTTTTCTCCCTACAATGTCTGTACTCTCAGTTCACCATCTGTGCAGTGCATGAATTGAAACTGTACTGAAAAAGTAATAATCAGAGCGGTTAGCTTGTTTACTTTTTTTTACTTTACCCTTTCAACTGTTCATTTTTGGAGGACACCTGACCTGGGTTACAGTTGTGTTATGAAGGCGTTTCACACTTTTGTGAATAAATGTAATAACAAGTTAAATGTGTGGCCCGTTTAGATATATTGAATTCGATGGGAAGCTGCTGAAGCCTCTGACAGTGTAAATCTACTTTCCCAGCCATATATTGAATTATTTAATTGGACCAATTAAACACACATTCAGGTCACACAGTAATTAATTATTCAATGAGGTCAATTAGCTCTTCTCAAGTAGTCTCGTAGTACCAGATCTCCCTTTCTCTCTCAATCTTTCAACATCCGCCCACTCAATTTCTCAACACCCTACCCTGCCTTTATAAAGATGAATCCATGCATGATGCATGAATATGTGTTATGATCTGTCTCATTTTGAATTGTTTTATTTCCCTTTTTTGTTTTGTCTAGTGGGTGTAGATGGCAGGTTTTGAGTTGGGTAATCTGTAGTTGGAGTTCAGGTCCGGTTGGTGCTGATCGTTACTTGGCCCCAGTTTAAAATGAGATCTCAGTTTCACTGGCTGCTGGCATCAGTGTCTCCATCTGTTAGTCAAGTAAACGATCATGTTAATTCATCAGCTATTGCAGTCAAATATTATCCAGAAGGTAAAACTGAGACAGACCAAGATGTACAACCTCTGATAAATGAAAACTGATCAGAAACTACATATATTACTAACCTAATGTGCAGAGGTTACCAGGATTGTTTTTTTTGATTGATTGTTTTTTTTTTTTGGGTTCTGTAAATATCATGTTATTTTTTTTCTCCACTCAAGTGCATGAAATGAACTCCAATAAAGACCTAATTTTCCTTAAAAGCCAACTGTACTGTGTGAGGACACAGAAAGGTCACCGGCTTTACCTGTGGCCACGTCTTCCTCCGGAGCGATCAGGGCTAATGAGGCCGGTGTGTTTGCAGCGCAAAGCCGGCGACACAGATAGAGATCCCTTCAATGGAAACAAATCTGTTCGGCTTTTGTCCACCACAGTGCAATTAATAATAGGTGTGAGATGTGGGCAGGGAAAGGTCACAGCGCTAACGCGTCGAGCAGCACACAGCTGGACGGTCAGCCCACAGTAGCAGGAGCGAACCCAAATGCACTATTTCCCAACTTCATATTCCACATTAATAAGCAATTTTCCTAAACCGGGTGGCAGAATGGGGGCCATGCTACTCTGCATAATTCATTTATTTTGTAATTTAATCCTGTGAGGAGGAAAGGAATTTTCGCCAGTGCAAAAGTAAAGCTTGCTGATTTTTAAATGTCAATATAGCAGGTTCAGTAACCTTATATAAGAGGCAATATTAATATTCTCCTTTGCTGAGCTGTAATTGAAAACTGAGGGCTGTTGGGGCTGCTTGATGAGCAATATCTACCTGTTTATTGCTCTGACTCTCTCAGCCATTGGAATGTCTTTTTTTTAAATAATAGTTTCTGATTTCCTTAAAGTTATTATAAAATACAATAATAGTGTGATTTTGAAATGAGATTGTAGATAGGCTTTTAATACGGGCCATTTAAAGAGCTGGGGTAGCAGATGCCATGTAATTTCTCCCTGCTGCTGATGGAAGGTATTCATCATCCAACAGCATGCTCTGTTTGGCTGATTGCTGTCATTAAGCTTCTGTTTTTGGTACAATAAGAGCAAGGAGGTTCTGATATAGCAGGGAGAAACATTCTCATCATCACCTTCATCTCTCTGTTACACACAGATTGTGAAGCCCTAAGATACTTACTCACTTAGCAGTCTAATGCAAAACATGACATTTTTCACTTAAAAAGTAAATCACATTAATTTTTCCATCATTCTCCATATCTGTGTATGCTTTTTGAAGCTGTTTCGGGAGCAAATTTAAGGCATACTGTTACAGATGTTGTGATCCTAAATTTAATGTAAAAAAAAAAAGAGCATTAGAAGTGTGCTATGTGTAGGTGCAGATTTCTGTACATGTGGGCTGGTGCGTGTGTGAGAGAGAGAGAGAGTGTTTGCTCTGGTGTGTGTGTGTGTGTGTGTGTGTGTGTGTGTGTGTGTGTGAGAGAGAGAGAGACAGAGTTAGTGTTTGCTCTGGTGTGTGTGAGAGTAATGGGGTGTGATGTACCTGTCCCCCTCAGGAAGGATCTGGAGGAGTTTGCGGAGCTGCAGAGGAGAGTGAGGGAGGTCTCTACACTGGAGAGGGAGGAGCAGGAGAAGCAGCTCCAGGCCCAAAGGATGCACTTCCTCCTCAGTACCCACCAGGTCAGCACACCTGTCCACCTGACCCGAGCTGTCGCACCTGTAAATAGGGCACCCGCGCCAGGACAGCCGCGCTCAAACCAGGTCACAGAGGCACCTCTCTCACAGGTGGCCCGGGCCTCCCGCACCCCCGCCTCCAGGGGTCGGGCGTGCTCCTACCCTCCTGCCCCAGGACCGCCGCAAACTCCTGATTCTATGTTTCTTTGTGCTCTGTCTTCAGGACTTTTGCGCAGAATAGCACAATGTGTGTTAAGCTGCCGTTTTGTAAAAAGAGAAAACACTTCTCCCTTATTCAGGTGATTTTCATAATGTAAGAAAACGGTCACACGCTCTGAAGGTTTTCTGAAGTTTCCTCTTTAAAGGATAAGGCACCACGCTAAGGCAGGTGATGGCACAGCACCCAGAGTCAGAGCGCAGCCCCCACATCTCCTCTCTGCTCGCTGCTTTTTGGAGTGCCGTTATTAAATCCACTTTGTTTACGTCTATTCATCATTGTAATCATGGAGATGTGGAGAAGCAATTAGAAAAAACAAGAAGCCAACAAATTGATTGCGCACTTGCCACAATGTGTAAAATTTTAATCAAGGGAAGTAATGCTAAAATTAAACAAGGCGTCTTTTACAGTGGGGCATGCTGTGTGGATATTAATGTTGCAGCAGACTCCTAAATAACCCGTGCGAAGCACAGTAGTCTGCCTATTTTTCTAAATATAAACAGCGTACAGTGTGCAATCCACTGCCTTCTGAAAATCAAATCAGACATAATTAGCTAATTAGGTGCTGCAGTTTTATAATATGTTATCCTTTTTAAGATGACTAAAAATGTTAAATATTTTTTAAATGGCATAAATGCGGGTAATTGGCTATTGGTGTGAGTGGCTCATGTAGTTAGAAAGACCCGCAGACTCACACACGAAGCTCAGAAATGAGTGAAACACTGACAGGCACAGAGAAGTCCTCTCCTCTCTGTGGTGTGGCGGTGGTAGTCAGTGCGTGGCGATTAGGCGTGAGAGTGTGGCCGACGGTGCGTTTCAGCAGTGAGGTAGGGTAACCAGGCCAGCTGAAAAAAGTTCATGCAGGAAGCAGAACCGCGGCGGCTGACAAATGATGGTGTTTCCCTTCAGTTCCCGTCTGAGAGTAATTGAATGTGGAATATCTTACTAAACGGTGGACTGTGACAGCGTGTTAACACTGCCTATCTCCTAACAGCAGCCATGATTTGCTGAGTGGGGTTTTTATAATTCCCTTGGCAATAGCGTGTCCTGATAATTATGATGAAGTGCGCTGGTCAGTGTTGATTCAGCAGCCCTCGTCTCTGGCAGATATTTCATTCGCCGGGTCTCCTTCATGCCTGCGCAGTCATTACACCTTTCCCGCCGCCCGGCGACATTACCTGCGTCCTTCCTGCTCGCCCCTTCTCCTCCTCATCCTCCACAGGCGAGTAAGCGGCGAAGGAGCCCGATCGCTGGGGCGGGAAGACATCATGGCCAGCTGTCCGGAGTCTGATCACCCACATCAAGGAATAATACAGCCCCGCTTCTGATGGTCAACAGATGTCTGGGCGTGTGTGTCTCTGTGAGAGCGTACCTGCGTACACGCTCCCAACACCTGTGAGCAACATACGAACAGCTCGTCTGGTGTAGATTACCTCTTTTTGAAAACAAATAGATTTACGTTCTTTCTTCTTGATACTAAGGATACATTTAGTCCAAACACTCATCCGTTGAGAGAGAGTGAACTGAAACAGCTGATTCCACCTGCTTTACAACACATCACTGGCAGAGGTGGGAAAGGTTTTGATTTAAAGTGACTTCCTCACTGCCAAATCCCACAAACCCGCTACTCCACGGTTATGTGCATTCTCTGACGGTGAATATGCGCTCTACAAAGCTGTCGGGAGCGGCACACCCTGCCCGAGACGCGGCGTTTCCCATCAGCCCCGGAGAAAGCGCAGGCCTCCGCAGCTGAGCCGAGCATATGGCGGGGGAGTGCGCTTCCTCGCTCTGACCTTGTCACCAGGAAATGAATGGGTCTCTCACAGTTCATTCTTAATGGGAGAATTTCTGCTGGACAGAAGGGACTGCTGTGACATAGATTTAGTTCTTTTGTTCAGGGGTCAATATCATTGCTCTTTTTTATGTCCAAAGGAAGTTGGGAAATTGTAGTGTACCCCCCACTATGTTGAACCTTGTGCCTTTTTTTGCCAGAGCATTAATACAACTTGTCTGTTGGAGTACAATAAAAAAACTGCTTTATTTTAGTGTAGCTATTAGCATATATAGTAGCAAAGCCTTCCTCTCCTAATTAAACTATTGAAAGGATGACTCACATTTGAATAATTATTATTTCCAGCTGTCTGTAATAAATCATTTCATTTTCGGAATATGGCATTTTCCAGAATTGAATTGTGAGCCGATGTTAAGTTCAGACAGCCTCAGTTTCTGGCAGCTGATGGAAGCTTCAGACTGTTGGGTTGTCTGATTCTGGCATTTCTGTATTTAATAACACAATGGTTAGATGGTGTTGTCTGCAGGACAGATTAGCACAGAACTAAGTATTCCAGCTATTGCATAAAACTTAGAGGAATACTGATTCTTGTGCTTTTGGTGTGTCTGTTTTGGAGAGACCATAATGAGACCAGCAGGGTTGAGTTAATGTGGATCCAAAAAGCAGCACAGGAGGCAAATGCTTATTTTTTACTTAAGGGATGATGCGTGAACAAGGCATTTTAAGCACTGTTAAAGACACTTTCTGACTGTGGTATTTTAGTCAAACATGCCTACTTTTGCCCGACTCACCTGGTCTCAGGTAAACCTGCTATAGTATCTGGGGTTGGCCAACAAGCTCTTAGACTGAGTCAATTTACCATGGAAACATCAGACTAAGGTCAGCTCTCCTTCAGCCTCTTGGCCAGGGGAGAGATGGCTTTTTCTACAGGCCAAATTGACTGAACATTGTGTTGCTTTTTTGTTTTTGTGTGTGTGTATGTGTGTGTGTGTGTGTGTGTGTTTGCATGGCCCTTCCAGAGCCCTGGTGTGTTCAACTCCCCGTACAGAGACCAACCTCACGAAATGGAGCTGAGAATGAGGAGCGTGAGGCCCCTGCTCGCCAGGACTCTTCCCAGAAAGAAGGAGCCGCTCCTGGGAGGCTGTGATCCTACCAGCCCAGGGGCTTCCCTGGATCTCCACGCTAACCAACCTCTGCCTCCCATTCCCTCCAAGAAGCCTCAGGTGAGAGGGGAGCGTGGTTACCTGAAGACACATATCAGCAGGGCATAGCACCTATACCTTCGGGAATGATGTCATGTTCTGTATGTGCGGTGACTGGTTTTAACCGATGAACTCCACAGCACAATTCTCTGACTGGTGGCCAGCCATTAACTGGCTCACGGGGCCTTTTTCCATACGGGCTGATTTAACAGTCTAAATCAAGGCAGTCATATAATAGTCAATATATTCAAATAATGTCAGCTGTAATGCTATCCATTAATTGACTAATATTATTACTAATAATAAAGAAAGCCATCGGTTTCTTAGAAAGTTAAATTCTAAAATGATTGTCTTTGGCTGTCTTTGCAAAGAGTTGCTTTAACTGTTCACAAAGAAGAAATCTGTCTCTTGGAAGGTGTAATTGTTCATGCGGTGAATGATTACAGAGGCTGAAGGGGTACGGGGGGAAGCAGAGGTGAGCAGAGGCCCTGCTACAGAGCAAAGCACAGACTGCAGGCTGAGGCCAGGCCGCTATACGGCTCTGTTTAGTGCTCAGAAACTCTCTGCAAGAGGACTTTACTTACTTAGCTCAGAGAACGAAACAGTATGTCGTTTAGGGCAGCTACATACACAAGAAATGGTAATGGGTCACTTATGCTTAGACACTGTGATGTTTGCAAATTCTTACAGAAGGAAAGAAAAATATGTCAGAAATGTGCCTAAAATGAAGAACATGAAAAACAGTAGCACATTTTAATAACAACAATAATTAGAACGCAGTGATTCATTGATGACACAAGAGGATTTTTAATTTGATTTCCCTTACAGAAGAGCACTGTCATAAAACAGATTCTCCCCTGGCTATTGTGAGGGTATTAAGATGCTCAGATAACCATTGAAACGCATGTCTCAATGTGCTTTTATTAAATGCTCGTATTAAGATGTTCTCATCGAGGGAACACTGTGGCTTTTAGAACAGGCCTTGATAAAGAATTCTTTAAGTACCCCCATATCTAGCATGTCATCTTGACCAGCTGTGAGAAGTATCCGATGATACGTATTTGCCATTTGTGTTATTTACGGTCCATGACTTTTATGGTAACTGGTTCCTATTATTGGTTTCTATTAATGTAAAACATAAGAGAGCAGAAATGAGGCGTGAATCATTTCTTTTTATTAGAGGCCGTTTCTTTACCCTGAGCAGGTAGAGGTGCCAGCTGTGTCTTGTTAGTGGGAATTCATTAAAATGGGAGATCTTTCTGACAACGTGCCATGGATGGGGATGCATTATTTATTTGTAAATTACCCTCAAAAAAAAAAAAAAATCCAGCGTTCACCCACTCTCTTTTTTTCCATTCCCTGTTTTCTCACTGCCCCTGGAAGAACTCTCGTCTCCGAGGCCCGGCCCCCTTTTTGATAACCATCTCTGGGTGGCAGATCGATTGTATCTTTTCTTTAGGAAGTGAGGGGTTTGGTCAACCCCAGGGTGATGGTCCAGCGTTGATAATATCAAGGACATTAACCAGCTTACCAGCATTAATTACGGACAACAATGTCTGAAGGTCGACCACAAAAACAAAACTCCGGGAACATAAAAAAGTTATTTGACAGCTGTGAAGTGCACTGTAAATTAATAGGCAGGAACTGCCAAACCCAGGAATAAAAGTGTCATTCTTTATGTGATATATTATAATGTAGAAAATATTGAGCTCTTTTTCCTGTTTACATAAGTACACTAAATTCATCAGTTCCTTGTTTCTACTAAGCACATTTATATACAGGTGAAAAATACTGTGCCAACATTGTATCGTCCATTACTGTTGATTGAATTCATAGCCTTTTTCCAAAGCAGACTCTGATATATAGGTAGCTGGCAACGGAAGGGTACTTGAAATATGCAAGTTGCACTTTCAAGCATCATAACATCCAACACTAACAGGTTTGCTGATTATAGTTTGAGAAGAATCAAAAGCAAGAACTTGTTAGATTAATGCTTATCAAACAAGATGATTACTCTAAAAACAGAACTATGTTATGGTAGCAAACTATGAATGTTCTGCTAGCAAACTACCAACAATTTTTAGAATTTTCTGATGAGAATATGATATTTTTCATACATGTTCTTAGTTGTGGGTATAAGATTAGTTATGTTTTTTCACATATATACTGAACTGTTTTTTTTTTTAGTCATCAACATCAAAGTTAGTTCTTAATTTCCAAAAATATAAATGGACCAGAATTTCCACATTATTCTGCATTGAATATTTATATTTATGAAATGACAGATCTCTTCCATTGGCTGCTATAATACAGAGGAAATACAGCTTCTTCCACTGGACTTACTTTGGCAAAGCTAACTAATAGCAGTGTTAATGAGCAATGAGCTAATGTGCTTTATTGCCACACTTAGGTATGTAAGAGCTAGCTAAGTGGGTACACTTGATCTGGAGGTGGCCATACTTGAGCATAAAGTAGGTGGACTGTAGGCACTAGACACTGTGCTTATGAAAATAAACAATAAATCAGGGATTGGAAATGCCATTCCTGGAGGAATGGAGTCCTGTGGGCTGTAGAGATACCTTTCACTGCCGTAATGTGCACCTGCATCACCAGGCAACCGGACTCGCCATCCCATAATGAGTTCAATTAAACAATTTAGAGCAGATGCTGTAAATAAAGCAGCACACACACCTGCCCTGCAGGCCTACAGCTGCCCACCTGTATGGTAAATATTTACTTTTGTTAACCTGTGCAGAGGTAGGAAGCACACTACCCAAGTTTTTAACAAGAACAGGGGGAAGGCTTCTGTTTAAGGAGCGTTGCTATAGAATAGAATAGCATAGAATAGAATAGAATAGAATAGACTTTATTGCCATTGCACGGTGGGGTACAACGAAATTGCGGGTGGTCTGCAGCAATAGTGCACTGTGGGACATTTATATTAACAAAATACAATAAGGCACACAACATTAAGTATAAAATACAATAAAATACAAATTTAAAAAGAAAACACACATTTGTAAATATAAAGAAAACTTGTGCAATAGATATGGCCTTTTAAAAACTACATAAAGTGCGCAGTGGAATTGCACAGTTGTGTTGAAGTAGAGCGTGGGGGGTGTCAGTGTTTGTTAGCAGTCCGTATGGCCCAGGGGAAGAAGCTGTTGGTTAGTCTGGTGGTGTGGGACTTGATTGACCTGAAGCGCCGTCCAGAGGGCAACAGGTCAAACAGTTGATAGGCGGAATGTGAGGGGTGTCCTGTGATGGCCTTAATTTTACTGAGGCAGCGGGATCTGGATATGTCGTCCAGGGAGGGCAGAGGCCAGCCGATAATTTTTTGGGCGGTGTTAATAACCCTCTGCACCCTCTGCTGTGGGGCTCTTTCGTAGGATTTGAGTAGAGATTTGCATGTCATATTACAGAAATGTGGAAGCACCGGCACACCAAATCCAGGACCAGTGATAAATACAGTTCCCACCCGCATTAGTCTTAACTCCTGGGATCAGGGATCTTGATTGATAGTGGATTTTCTCCAAGGCTACATCTATCTGGGGGACAAGGAATCAAATAAGAGCCTTATCCCAGACAAAAATGTAATATTTGACAAGGAGTTTGAGTGGAAAAAGCCACACAGCTTGAGGAAGGGAAAAATTCCAAGTTTTTTTTTTCTTTTTACAAAAATTGAGTTTGTTAATACAGGTAATATTTTAAATTAACAATTTTAATTTAGATATTTAACCAATTGCTGGTGGGATTTTTTTAGGAATGTAAAATCTAAGGTGTTCACCTATCTGGGTCATATTTGAAGAAGGGTAATGATACACATATCTCAGTGTTTGATGTTGTCAGGTAGTGGTTTGTGGGGACTTGCACACACTTTAAACACTTGTTTAAACCATTTAATTCCCAATAACCTATTCATTTCAGGATCAACTGCAAATTCTTACTTTGGATTGACAACTCACAAATGAATATGCATCAACAATCAGCAGGCCAGAGTTAGTTAAGCACACCGATACCAGAGCATCCCAGTGCTGTTTCTTTAGCGGTTCTGATGCTTTTATCCACTGCTGTGTGTTGAGGCACAATTTTGACTGCACATGTATACAAAGTAAACATAGGTTTGGTGCACCTTCTGTAAGTGAAATACAAATGCAAGTATCCTGTCTTCAGTTTTAATGCCCACCTGCATGTGTCTGTATAAGAGAGAACACAGCCTCCCAGCAGGCCATGAGCCCGCACATACAGCAGCACTGATTCACAGGTGAGTGACCCAGCACCTTCCGGAGGAGAGAGAGAGAAAGGGAGAGAGAGGAAGAGAGAGGGAGAGAGAGGGAGAGAGAGAGAGAGAGGGAGAGAGAGAGAGGGAGAGAGAGAGGGAGAGAGAGATGGAGAGAGGGAGAGAGAGAGGGAGAGAGAGGAAGAGAGAGAGGGAGAGAGAGAGAAAGAGAGAGAGAGTCAGCCGCACCCATCGATCACCGTGGTCTTATCGCCCCATCATGCCGTTCGCACGGCTTCATCCAGAGAAATTGCTTTTATTAATAATTTAAGGGAGAGGATAGTTTGTGAGGTTTTGGGGGGGCCGGGGGGCTCATTAATAACGTGACAGTGGGACCCCCCAGACCCCCGGACCCTCGGTAACCCCTCCCCCCCCCCCCGTGCCCTGGTAGGGGCCGTTCCGGGACCCAGCAGAGGTGCAGCGGCAGCGATGGCGGGCCCCGGAGCCGACGCTGCGCACGGCCACATCCATCACTGCGCTGGAGGAGGCCAGAGAGGAGCTGCTCCTGTGGGAGGGGGCCGGCCGCGTCTGCCACCAGCCGTGAGTGCGGTGTTCAGCAGTTATTTTTTATTTATTTCGGGTGGGTGGGTGGTTGTTGAGAGGGTTTTTTGAGTGTGTGTATAAGGCGGCCTTTAACGACCGCTCCAGACTGTGTGGGTTAGGGTTAGGGTTAGGGTTACTTCTTACTTCTTACTGCTTCGTTCATGATCTCACCCCTTGGGTTTGGCAGCACTTACAGCATTTATTTATGCGGTTTTTGGTTTATGTGATGTCTGTATGTGAGAGACAGTGATGCATTGAGAATGCCAGCACAAATCCGGAAGGAAGGAATGCCAAAGTTTTCACCTGAAGGTGGGCAAGCTGCAAACTGCCATGCCTTTGCTGTGTGTAGCTACATTGCCTGTAAACAGCACATTGCACTGGTATAATACAGTATCTTAGTTCTAAAAAAAAAAAACATTAACGCTCAACCAGAGTGTAATTATTACAGCGGATTATCATAATAACATTTTAAACAATATTTCTTTAACAGTACAATCTTGGTTTTAAACCCCTCCATTTATTTTAATTACTTACACAGTGTGTAGCATTTATTAATCAGGGTATCCTTTTTTCTATATTAAAACACTAAATTAGCTAACCCCATTAACAGAGAATACTCCAGACCAGCCGCAATAGGAGAGGTAGTTTCTGTGCAAATCGTATTATGCGTTGGGTGCTCCAGGGCACAGCAAAGCGAGATTAGCCCTTTCTGATCCAGCATCCGGCTCCGTCTTCCAGCTAATTTCCTCTGGACATTTTCAAAGAGCCACCTAAATTTGCCACTCAGTCTTTTCCCCTCTTTTTTTTCTTCAGTTGGCTTAATTTTTCCCTAATAAAGTCCTGGCACTTCATTGCACTTTTGATGCAAATAATATTTTAGTGGCTAATTATGGAAGGATTTCTCTGTTGACAGAAACTTTCAAAATGCACCACAGAAGGAATGCTGTATGTCTGTAGGCTGATATACAGATGAATCTGTGTTTCAGTGAAGCATTTGGTAGTGCTGCTGCCTCACAGCTCCAGGATTTATGGTTTGAATCTGACTGTGTGTGTGTGTGTGTGTGTGTGTGTGTGTGTATGGAGTTTGCATGTTCCCCCCACATCCACGTGGGTTTTCCTAGGTGTAATCCAGTTCCCTATAGTCCAATGACATGCTGCCTAAGTTAATTGGTGTTCTTAAACTGTCCCCTGTGCGTGTGTGCGCGTGTGTGTAGGTGTAGACTTGCCTTGGGCCCTGTGTCTGCTGGGTTTGGGTCTGGTTTATGACTGGCTGACTGGCGTTAGAATAATGGAGTCACTGAAACTGGATGGGTGGCCATTTTGTTTTTATTTTTTTTTTATTTTTATATATTCTAAATTCAATGAAGGCAATAGTCAAAAATCTAAATGATTTGAAAACTCCAAACCGAGAGAACTAGTAAGTAACTACATAAAAATAAAAAAGTAGGCCATTTTGACAGGCAGCAAATGCATCTTAAATTTCTCTAAAAATTTAGCTGAATGCCTAAAATATGTTTAAATATAGGTTCATTACTAAATTGTCTTTTTTAAGATGTAACAGCACATTCATCAAAATTCAGCTATCTTTGAAGCAAGGGGACGTTAACAAGGTTCACTTGCACCCATTTGCAGGTATTAAATTACTCCTCAGCGAGTACATAGCCCTTTGTCTGGTCTGTATACTGATCGATCTTCAAAGCATTCAGACGCTTTTGTGAACATTTCAGAGACAAAAAGTGAGATATCACAGCAAATTTTCCACGAGAGATTGATTGAATCCCAGTACAGATCCTCTTCTCTGTTTCAGCGAGCTCCTTGTGTGCCGTCGCTGGGCACGGTCCACCCAGCCAAAGATCCCCAGCGAGAAGTCAAACTTTCCTTAATGGCTTTGAATGAATAAAAACTACCCTATTAAAATGCAATTCTGAAGCAATGAAAGCAGTGAGTGAAACAGCCGGCTACCAGCACAGCCATTGTGTATTCTGGGACATTGAGGCCACATTAATTTTTTTTCCCTGTGATGTCTGTCCCAAGTGCACATTAGCATGGATTGCACTGTAATCTGTCTTGTAGGAGAGTGGCTCGTCTCTGGTGAATAGGACTGTCTGTGTAATATTGTTCCGTTATTTAAAGGGGCACTGCCTCATCTGATTTGGATTCTGTTTCTTTTTTGTCCCTGCTTATCTGCATTTTGTTGCTCTGCTTATTAAAAACACTTCTAGCTGCTGAAATTTTTTTAATCTCGCTTTTGAATATGGAAATGTGTTCGGGGTGTGGAGGTCTGTGTTATTGCAGTGTCTCTAGTTTAAAAAGAGACTGAATTTGCATGATACTCCTGTTTGTGTCATGTGTTGTGTCTTGCATCATTTCTTTAGGAATACATGTTTTAATTTTATGTATTTTAGTAGTGATCTAGAGTCTTCATTTTACACATTAATATTATAATGTATTTATAGTTGAAATGTCATCAATCAATCATAATTTCTGACAATAATTGTAATATTGATAGCATGATTTCAAATGTTTCTGATGAAAAAATGCAGATATGCCAGAGTGGCTTTGCTTCTTGACATGATGCGTATTACAACAGAGAGGAGGATGAGGGTGGAACCTGTTAGCCACAACATGGTCACTGGAGAACACGTCAAGGTGTAGCTCTCTCCTCCTGGTTGTGGGACATTAGATTAGCCATCAGATACAAGTGTTCAGGATCAGCCACTGAATACAGGTGTTCAGGAATAGCCATTGGATGTAGTTATTCCCAGATTAACACAGAGACTCCATCTGAAGTCTTACACAAGGAAAGACAGATCGGGTGCTGTGGATTTTGAAACAGTGTTTAGAGCGGAGTTGGTTTTGAGGGAGTGCCAAGGTTGTTGGTTGTTTGTTTGTTTTCTGATGAGCCAAGCCAATGCCCGGCGGACGTTTTGCCAGCCCGTGCAGACACCTTGTGCACCACGCCGGATAAATCTTCCTCCCGGCGATGCGTCTTGGGTGCAATTTACAAAATCAACCTCGCTGTAATTAACGTCTGGCATTTTTCCTAAGTAACAGCTCTTTACAGCGAACATGTGCCCAGCAAACACCACACAAGCAAACAGCAAGCAGGAGTCAAGCCATTTAAGAGGCCTTCTAACTTCTGCTTTCCGACTGGACAGAAAACTGTCCGGGAGAGAGAACTTACTGCAGTAAATGTATGTATACTTAAACAAATTCTACACCATAAGCAAAGAAATATTACTTCAACCAGAAAACATTAGCCATGACCAGAGGGCACTAATGTAATTTAATGCAAGGACTAAGATTAAGAGACGTTCCTGTTCGGAGGTGTGGGTTAATGGAACAGGCTGACATTGGAAGGGTTGTTTCTCTGCAATGCTGTGAGAAATGGCTTCCATTACTTTGCTGATAGATGCACAATTAAGTCGCAATACCTCTTAATTTTGTATTTTGCTCTGTAGTCTAGACCTTGCGCCTTTTTCTGTAATTGCATCGGTATTGGTGACGTTTGCGCTCTTTATCAAAGGGTATTTACAATTTTTTTTTTTACAAAATGATGATAATTGTAATATTATTTATCTGTTTCTCTCAGATTCTACCCTTTTGCTAATGCACACAAGAACAGGAAGTACGAGAGGATGATCCACACCTTCACAGCGTATGACCCAGTGCCTTACGGAACCAAAAACTTCAGAGAGGAAAACCCGGAAAAACTCAAAGGGAAAAAGGTAAGTGTTCCGTGCAGCATGCCACTTGTGTTCAACATATTCTGTGGTTCTGGTTTGCAACTGAACGTGAGAAATGTTCATTGAGCTCCGCTAGGTGGGCCTCACAAATTTTTAAGCGTTCTAGCAGCATAAGTTGCAATTTTTTGAATTGGCATTAATTTAAAGTGTGATCATATTGGTTGGCTTCTGAGACCGCCAGTGACACAGGGAAATTGTGGCCAAAGGTTACATGAAAGGTCCTTGTGTGGCAGAGCTGAAGTGAGTAGCTCGTGTGAGCCCTGCGTAAAGCCTTAGATAACGGTTGCAACGGGTACGTCACTCCCTGAGACCTGGTTAACTAGCCGTTGTTGCCGTCAGGCTAGGGGCAATTTGCCTTTAGCTCAACTGGCAATGACGCTGGCCGTAAGGGGTTGGCAGTGAGCAGTAAGAACCCAGGTTTGAAACTCGCTCGCTCGCTGACCCACGCAGTCTACACCCATTACATTTGCATTAATAAAGAAATACTGAATGAACTTCTGAAAAAATGACAAAATCCCAACAGCTGTACTCACTAAATATGAAGTACCCTCTATAATGTTTTTTTATTGGATGTTGCTATACCTTTCGATTACACAGGTATTAGTTAGGGGCACAATTATAGTCATGCTGTTAACCTCAAACCAATAATTAATAGTACAGTTATTATCTGATAACTAAGATGAGAGGAATTACTATGTATGGTGTGTAATGTGCAAATTTCCAGCTGTTCCCTGTTTGACATTTCAGGACTGTTCAGTCATTTCTGGTCTTTCATTCTAAAGGGTCAGTGTCTTTCATAGTAATAAATGATTAAAAACTATGCAGTGCTGGCAGTATCAGGGAGCCCACATCAGCAGAACAAATTGGCTTCGTTCCACCTGGGATAGGGGTGGATGGGTCGACCAGGGTCCCCTCGTCACTCTGCTCTGGACACCCTGGGACTCTCTTGGGTGCCAATGAGTTACTCAGATAGTGTCAGGAGGATGTGCTGGTCCTCTGACAGCATTTGCCCCCTGGTGCACCGTGGGATTTGTAGTGTAAAAAAGAGTCAGAGGAGGTGTGCATGTGTCTCAGAAGATTGCAGCGCATGACCATCACCCCTAAATGGGTTCAGTGAGTGTAAGTGTGAAGAGCTCAAATTTAATTGGTGACTAGAATTCAGAATTCTGGAGAGAATTCAGTAGAATTCAGACGCCAGAGAATTCAGCACTACAGGCATAATTCCGGAAGAATTCAGCATTCCAGAGAGAAGCCAGAGAGGGGCTGTTTATGACATAGAATGAGGGGGAAATGATATCTGTTTTGTAGGCAAGTGGTCTGCTTTTCTCTTCGATTAAGGAAAGGCTCTTTCTACAGTGCTCTCAGATGGGCTTATGCACTGCTTATATCGAAAGGACAAAGGAGAGAAACAAAGAAAGAGAACGGCAAACTCAAAAAACAAGCATAGATAGGTGAGCCATGCTTCCTACCTGTAAGAACCACCTTTATGTGTGAGCCATGTTTCCTACCTGTACTCACCTTTATATGTGAACCGTGTAAGTGGGTCAGGTGTACACCTGCCTTTGGTATGCTCACCTACAGGATGGTTTTTAATGCATTTTTCAGGAGTTTTGTTGTGTCCTTAATTTTTGGAGGTCACAGCAAGTTGTTGTTGTTGGTTGGTTGTTTTGTTTTGTTTTTTTTGTGTGTTAATTGTTTCCTCAGTAAATCTCTCAGACTTAGGCAGAGCCTTTCGGTAGCCTCAGCATCATTAACCTGCTGCAAAGCAAACTCCCTGTCAGTAATTAAGGCAGCAGAACGCTCAGCATGGAGACGCCTCTCCCCTTTGAGTGGATTACCCTCCCCGCGTTGCAATGCTTCACTGATAATAACTCCAAAGCTGTGGTTTTTCTCTGTGTTACAAACCCACCCGCCAGTGTGCCGGCTGCAGGGGTGCACGGCATTCCTCCAAAGCGCCAAAAATTTTTGACTTTCTTTTTTTTTCTGATGCATCCAGAATCTTATTATGCAAAAATGTTTTTACCCAACACTTTATGGGTCTTTTTTGGTCACACACTAGCGCTTTAGACCCCTCTGTCTAAACGCTCTTCAGGGATGCACTGTTTATTTACTGCTAAACTACATGACATTAAATTAAGCCTTTTGCTTTTCAGACATTGATGAAATTTCTTTAAGGTACCTCACTTGGAAGGAAGATTGTTCTGTGATCATTGAACAGTAGGAATCTTAGGGCTAGTCCCCGTGAACGGGAGGTCACTTGTGTCTGAGGTAGTGAATGCTGTCGGTGCTGTGTTGTGGTGGAAGGGGGACGTTGCCTCTGCCTTCCCATCCACAGTCAGCCATTTGCCATTGAGGTCAGAGTCTGTCAGTGGTGCTGCACTGCATTTGTGTAGGTAGGGTACTGAGTGAATGGAGGTTGGCAGGAAGACCCACAGGTGCCTGCTGCTCAAGGCATGTGGGGTAACTCGCATTTGGCTTAGACAGAAGGTGAGGAAGTTTAGAGGGAAAAAATTCTTCTGAATTCTTTTCAACGTGGGGGCCATGAATAAGAGGCTGACAAAAGAGCAAATCTCACTACATAACTGGTGAACCTGACCTGCAGGAGTGTGAAACAAACAACACAAGACACACAATCTGCTGTAAATATGTGTGAAATTAATATTTATGTCCTGCTAGACCGAGGTAGAAGAGGCATATTGAAAGAGACATATTTAAAGGGCTCCTTCCTTCTCAAAGATGGATTGAAACAACACAAAGAAATACAAAGCGTCTGTAAGAAAGAGAACTGAAAGCTGAAATAAAGTGGAGCCCATATTTCTCTTTGCATTTTACATTACGTATATTAATCTGAGAGTCTCCTGCATATACAGCAATGTATACATATAATATGCCGTTGAGAATCCGTGTCCTAACCTGGATGGCCCAGTTTCTCCATTCCACTGGCAGGAAAACAGCTGGGCATACAGGCTCACTGTGGACAGGGTACAGGGACACGGTGAGTCCTTACCCCAGATCATCTCTAATGTCACGCAACAAGCAGAGGCTTCCCGAGAACCATCTCCTTTCCTTAATACTGGACTTGCAGCCGAGGAAATAACCCAGGCCTTTCCATAGCTAAAACTGGACACTCTGAAAGGCCACCGAATGGGACATACTATCATCACCTGCTCACACTGATTTTTTTTTTCACAGCAGTCTGTGAAGAACAGAATTCAGATGAAGAAATACAGAAAAGGACACGAGACCAGCACATCTATTTTAAGGCTTTTGATTTATAAGTCCAAAATAATGCTCATATATAACACTGCAAGGATGCCTTTTCTTTTAACCAGAGGCTGACAAGCAATTATGTGCACAACGTTTGTCTGCCGGTACTTTTATGAAAAAGTGATTTCTGACTCCTTAATTTCTCTGCAGGAAAGTGGTGTCCCTTGATGACGATCCGGAGCTTTGAAACATAAATTGATTCTAAAGAGGAAATTAGATGGTACTTATTACACTGTCTAACTAGTAATCCTGTGTCGTTTGTCTGTGGCTTGATGAATGTCCTGCTTTTGCCGCCCTCCCATGTTTGACAATGAGAGTCACACAACCAAGGCACGGCACACAAACGCGATGAATGAATCTCAGCTGCCCCTCAGTTTTTTGCATTGACTCTCAGGAAGATAATGATGGATATGGTGATTTTCAAGTGCATTTCTGATTAAATTATAACCATTTCCCTTAACCCCCCCCCCCCACACACACACTTCTCCCATTCTTTTTTTTTTCCCTTTGTCGCCACCTTGAGATGTGTTATTTTCCCAGATTAACATGTCTTAACCCGAAAGCAGCACCTGGTGATTTATCTGAACTCTGAAGATGAGAGGGAGCGATGCAGGGAGGATTAGGAGGGGCGGAGACACGGCCTCAGACACAGCTTTAATGAAGTGTGCGGCTGCTTTCCCCCTGCACTTTCACTGCTCTTAAGGCCACTCTCTGACTTACTTATTTATTTATCTATTTATTTATCTCTTTATTTTGTGAGGTGTTTTTGCACGCCAGGTCAATGTTTGCACAGTTTGCACAGTACCTCTGTTTGGTTCAGGTCGTTAAGTGACATTCCCGATGTTAATAGGAACTGTGATTCCGGGGTGTCTGTATATGCTTTTTTGTTCTTATTCATACTTCAGTAGTGGTACAAATTTCTCTGTTGTTCAGGGCTAAACCCACTTGACTGCATCTTCAGATGATTATGGTTTTATTTTGTCCTGAGCAGAGGTCCAGCACCCTGCCATGTCAGTAGCCTGACATCAGAAGGTAATATGGTCCAACAAAGTGACAGTCAGGCTGTGGTCCCCCTATCTCCCGTAATTAGTGGGTTCGTTAATGCCTCGTCTGACGAGGAGGGCCCCTCGTCAGACTCGCGGTGCTGCCAGGCGAGCAGCCTGTGTTGTGATGTTTGCATTAGCACCACCAGTGCTAACAAATTGAAGCACCAGGCTAATTACAGTGGCTAATGAAGAGTGCACAGTGGCCATGGCTGGCTGCAAAACCTCTCCTTCGCCTCACATTACTCCTTCATCAATCACGCTTTTAAACTGATGTATCTCTGTGGCAAACCCACCAATGCTCAGTCCCGCAGAATATTTTTTTTAATGTTGCTTCAGTAATTGCTTTTTCTCTCCCCCCCCCCACCCCCTGGCCCCCATCTTCCGCCTCCAAGCACAGCAATGGTACTTTCTTTTTTTTTTAATTATTGTGGTAGAGAGCTGGTGGCAACAGGAAAATTTAGCTTGAAATGATGCTTTGTTAGTGCCTGCTCTTGTTAATCATCGGTGGGATAATGTATCAAAATGATATGTTTGATATATGGGGTGCATTTAAATGTGAGTGGTATTCATAATGAGCAATAAATAAGTAAAATAAACTAGGGCAATGGCAGTGACTGCGGGATATGACACGGCCTTTATGCAAAGTTTCCACAGCCCTGCAAAGCCCTTTAGACAGAGCTACATTAGTGACCAAAAGGCTGGAGGTAATTCACTGTAACCATTTTATAGGGATATAAAATCCCATGCCCCTTCATTTGCTCCCCAATAAACAATTCTGGTGACACGTTTCTTACTTTTTTATGTTAGAGTATATATGTATCAATTAACTCTACGCTTTCCTCCTTTACGCCAGCATTTCCCTTTACATTCAGCATACAGATAACCTCAGATAAACATAAATTCAAAGGCGTGATTTATCCAGGCTACTCAGCTTTAAAAGGGCCCTTATGTGACATGAGATATTGTATTCAGATGCAGTGTCTTTAGAAGCTGACAGGCGTGTATGAAAATATTTGACACATGCACGGAGATTCATGGATTTGGAGGAAATGGACCCAAAATATATGATCGCAGATTAGCAGGCATGTTAAAAATGTATAGAATTATTTATTTATTGTAAGTTGTTATAAATCCACGTTGAGCAGTCAGTTATAACAGTCAGCATCACGTGACCAACGAGATAGCAGGCAGCAGTGAGATCACAGCGCATGGGGATCAAAACTGTCTCTGTCTGCCTCTTGCTCTCTGCTTATGGCAGTGGTCAGAGGTACATGCTGATTCTGGAGTTAACCATGTGCATCTCCTATGGCACTAAAAGGTATCTTAAGCAGAATTTCTTCACTCATCTGAGAGATATTTCAAGCAGAGTACTGTAGAGGAGGCCGGGGAAAATTGGTCTTAAATGATCTCTGATCTGTTCGTTGTGAACAAAATTGTTTAATGTACCCCAGTTTTTCTGCTATTTTAAAATTACTTCATGTTACAGGCCCTGTTTTAACCGTGAAGACACGTTCAGTCCCATAACCAGTTTTAAGACATTATATATAATTATATTGCATTACATCATAACATTTTATTTATTAAAATCAACAACCCACTTGTACCTGTAAGTGGCAATGTTATGACCAATAATTCATGTCGTTTTTGGTAGAAAAATAATTTGGATGTCAAATCTGCTCAGTAGGCTCCTTGTGCTGTTGGAAGATTACCATCCAGTATAACATGGTGGTTAGATTGTAAGTACTTTAAGGTAGATATCGTAAACGTGCAAACAGGTGTGTAAAGGTATGTGTGTGTGTGTTCTGTTTCACTTCAAGTTTTTGATTCTTTCTGAGCGTTGGCAGTGGGAACAGGGTAAACTGGAGTTATGTGACATGGAGATTCAATCCAGCTGCAATACACTCTGTCCTTATAACTTAAGAACAGATTTGCAAGTTTGGCATCTTTTAAAATGAACATATTTCATAATATCATGTAAGCAATGAAAGTGTATTTACATTAACAGGTTTATATAAGTTACACTACCACAAATATGCACCCACATCCTGGCATCATGACAGCCATCTTGTGTCACAAGTGTCACCCATGAGTTTGGATGTGGGGGGGGGTTAAAATTTTTGTCTTCAGAATTAGAAATGCAGATAAGAGCAACTTTATTCCTTTATTCCAGCAATGTTGCAGTTCCTCGGATACTAACACCGCTAACCCCCACCTTTTTTTTAAATGCAGGTCGTGAAAGGCAGTGACAACAAGCCAAGATTACTTAAATAATCACTTCACTCTATATTCACATATTGGTTATTTATATTGGTTATTTTAATCCCTCAAATTTGTTTTATATTCACAACATGGAAGAATTTAGGTACATAAATGAGAAATAAGAAGACACAATTGCAAACAATTAAAGCTATAAATGTACATTTGCTGAAATGCTAACTGTGCGGAGGCAGTGAGCACAGGGATTAAAGGCATGCCTTTGATATCCATCTCACTGTGTTCTCCCCACAGGGTCTCTGCACAGCTAATCTGTCTGTTAGAACAATTGCTCCCATGCAAACAACCCTGCCCATTGCTTTATATTAGCAACACGCCATTGCTTATTTCAGTTTTAAGCCTTGCAGGCATTAGCAAATGGGTCTCTCATTGATGCTGATGCACCTCCAAGGCAGCTCTCTGTCCCTCAATGGCCTTATTCTGCCCTAGGATTTGATTGCTGAGTACTGTTTCTTGAGATGATATGCAATTTATCAAGGTAGCCACTAGCTTTGATAATCTAAAATAAAGTCTATTGTGTTGTAAGGTAGGAGACAAAGGGAGAATGTAACTTAGCATTATTCTCCGATTGCTTGCTCACTTGTTAATCATTCCCCTAGGTAATACATCAACATGTACGTGTGATATAAAAGGTGTATTTCAATGCAAATGGTTTCCTTAATAAGCAGGAAATAAGTCACATTGACTTATAGTGACTCCAGGATATGTTTTGGCATCTGTATACAGTTTCACTAGCACTCCAAAGTCCTCTACCTCTAGACTGGACTACATCAGTGACCTCTGGTAGTTCGTAAACAATGCCATAAGAATGTTCAATTTCCAAGAATCTTAGTGAAAAGGAAACACATCATGAAAATTTAAGATTAAAAATATGTCAGTGTGTGAGATATTTGTGGTTGAAAGTGTTTTATATTGCAATTTAAACAGTGAGAGGGAAACAGAATCCTCAACGAAGTGAAACAGACGAATTTGCTCTCTATACTAGGATATTGGACTGTTCAAGAAATAATAATAATCAATAATGTGCTTTGTAAATTCCTCAACATGAAATACATTTCTCAGCTGCCTTACTTTTTATTTTATTTTTTTTTTACAAAGTACACACTCCTGTAGTCATGCAGTTCATAGCTATGTTGCCATACCTTAGCCTCATGACAATTCAGAGTCTTTACAAAGCTACTGTTTCATATGCATAGATATTACATTTTCATTATGGAGATATGGAGATGTCAATTTATCATGTAATCCTGAACCTGTGATTAAAGCCCTGTTTTCTGTGTATCATGAGTTTCCCTCAGCGATATCTTCAAAATTTTCAGAGAGCATTTTATTTGAATAAAATTTCAAGTAATGTTTTCTTCCTTGGCTTCAGAAGATTTCCTATTAAAATGCATCTTGTATTTTAAAAACAACATGTTTTTAGCCCGCCTCCCGCTGTGACTGTAATTTCAGGATGTTTGTTTGGTCCAAGGCCTTTTGCATTCTGCTCACTCCAGAATAAAGCTGCTTCCTCATGTGAAAAATAAATAGATGATAAAAAGGATCTCAGATTTCAGAAATGCATATTTCATCAATCATCTGAATAACGCTAAATTATTATGCGTTCTCATCTCAGGGTTTGTCTGATTACCATATACCATAAAGCCTGCTAACTTTCTTATCGTGATTAGTTTCTTCCTCCAGATAGCCTAGTGCACACAACTTCATCTGTCTGTAAAGTGTAAAAGTGTCTCTAAGGCTATACAAGTGTAAGTGATGTCTAGTGAAACCATATGCCATTATATTATTAAAAATGACACAGATTAGTGTATACTTGACTCATTAAGATGGTATTGTATCCAAACAAAGTCTTTGTCAGGGTCTCCCTCATCTGGTTCTGTTGCTGTGGACAACAGATGTACCAGAACAGAACAGAATGAGGTTGGACAGGTAGCCTGTTGACTGACACCAGGTGAGTAAAATCTGCACGTATAGATGATACATGAAGACACAAAGTTTCTGATGTTGAACCTCAGCCCAGATCTCTGAATCAGTGGCTTTGTACCTAAGGCTGTGCTTGAACTTCCCATAATACTAATTTTGTACCCTACAGCCAATTCCTTCTCCCAAGTCATTTGTACTCTTTTGTCTTTTTTTTCTTTTTTGGTATAGTATTATCAATAATGGAGATTCCATAGTGTTTAATGTTCTGACCGCAAAATATGTGCAATCAGTTCTGTTAAAAATACCATCAGAATTCAGAGTTGAGAAACATGTTTTGTACAAGAGATTTTGTACAAAACGTGTGTTATGCATTGGCCAGGTTGATATGAGTGTTGGAAACTGACAGGGAGTCCAGGGGACAGGTGGACAAGTGGATGGTGGATGTGTCATGATGCCAGCATGTTATCGGCCAATCAAACGCTTACCCAAAAAGAAGGGGTCCTGCTCATTGTCAGAATTAGCCATCCATGAAAACGCCTCTCTCTCCCCCCTACTCCGCAGGAAGGCCTCAGCTCTGTGAGCAAGGCAGCGGGAATCAGAAATTACACTGTCAAGTTTTCTCAGTGGCTGAAATAATGTAAACTCATTTCAGCTGGGCCAGCGCTGGTGTCAGGGTGTCTAAATGCAAAGAGTGCAGTGGAAGCATTAGGACTTGACAAGGCCCTTCTTGAAATAAGTGAAATTAATGGAGCTCTTTTCATGTAGGACAAGGCCGTGGCTCCCCTTTTGCGCTGCTTACAGTCAGAGAAAAGTCAATACTTTTTTATTACTTGATGTTGACCTACATTCTGCAATACAAGTGCTGCCCCTGCTAATTGGTTTCAGTTGTAAAAAAAAAAAAAAAAACTTCATCCAAAAGAAGGCTGGAGCAAATAAATCAGTCTGATTTTTTTTCTTGTCTTTTTTTTCCATTGAGTAACTTTGAAGAGAGGAAGTGAATGCTTGGTTAAATAGCGGATTGAAATGTCTGACTTGGGTAAAGTGAATTTCTGAGAGTGAATGACCCAAATGGTTTGACTCTTTGGACTGTTATTCCCCAGCTAAGTGTTTGATAACTATGCAGTTTGCATCCATATGACTGCATTCACCACCATTCACAAGCATTTATTCTCTTTACCACTGACATCAAATGTCAGTGCACACATTGACAATGCCTTATATGCATAATATAATACTTCTGTCAGCTGTGCTGGGCATCAATGACTGTTTAAGAATGCATACTGCATAGCTTTGCAGTATTTTCCATGATAATTTCTTCTTCATGTAGTTTTATGTAGCATCTGTGGACTGAGGTGATTCTCAGCTGTTTTTTTTCCAGATGTAGTTACCCTGTTATTTTCAATATAGCGGGTGCACAGCAATTTAGCCACACAACACAATTTTCCAGCAAAATGGAATGGTATGGGGTTTATTCAATTTCCACATATTCATCTGCAATATTTGATTGCTCTTCTGTAGTGTTAGCTTTCATTATATAATCAGTTCATCATTTACTGATTTGATCTGTTTGAAATTAAATTTTGATTCCTGGGTAGTGTCAGTAGTTTTAATATGGTATGGGTAGGTGTGACAGGCTTCAGAAATCTCTGGCTGGAAACAGTTTTGGACATTGCTGTACTGGAGAATGCAAGCATAGGATCTGTAAGCCTGTATCTGCAGACACACTGACAAGCGTGGCTGAAATGGCTTGTGATGGTGCCTGCGAGTAGATAAGCAGGTCTAGTGAAATGCATTGGACTAAAGGCTTTGAGAGAGGGTTCACTGCTTCAAATGAGCTGCTGAAGATGTGACCTTTCCAGAACCTAAAGGTTACTGTTACTCTTAATTCAAGCTCTGTTCTGCTAGTAGTCAATTGTTTGTGTAATTTTTTTGAAAGTTTATTTAGTTTTATTTAGGTTTATTTAGTTTTTAGTTTTAACTTTCACAGTTTTTCTCTGTTATGTGAACAAAAAGCAAGGAAAATCATTAGCATGTACATTTTAAATTATACATTTTAAAAATGTTTCAGTGGTAAGTTAAATTAATATTTCTTCAAAGCGTTCATACCACTCAAACTTGGTCACATGTTGCATTTGATTTCTGTCCTGTCTGTATTACTTTGTTAAAGGGAATGTGCTGGAATTGTAACACAGTTTGTTTGAATGTGCTCCTTGCTGTTAAGCTTTCATTTCTGCCCTTAGCAGAGTGAGGGTTTGATGTCTCAGGGCCTCAGAGACCTGACATGAAGGTCCTATACTGGAGGCCATTGCTTTACATGGTGCCTACAGAGAACTCGTCCAGATGCCCACTCCAGATACTCAAATGTGTCAAAATCTAAAGAAAAAAATCCATTCACTCTTGACAGAGATATAATAATTAATATATAATTTGTGCTTCTGTAGGATTTCTTAGTAGTCAAAAACCGTAGGCTCTACCTTTGAAAATATCTCAGACCAAAACCAGCAACAATGCAAAAACTGGTACAGTTAGTAGAATGGAAATAAGAAAATATTTTATTTGTTATTTGTCCCAGCTGATGTTGCCAGCACCGATTTTGAATAGTGTATTTTCTGAATATAGACAGACCAATACTGGTGACTCCCAGGGATTTAAAGAGAATAAATGGAGCTGACATGTTGACCCAACCCCCATCTCCCTGCAAAGTGAGAGGGCTGTATCTGCGACCGTGAGTTTCACGGCTCTAACGACTGAACAGGAGGGCAGGGAGCTGTCACAGAGAGAGCATCTCCAGGGTCTGCTCAGAACGGCCTCTACCATCCTCCGCTCTGACGAGGCCTGGGCTGCCCCAGGCTGTGGCACTGCGGGGGTGGGGAGTATCCTGGTGGTGAGCATGGCACACGCCATTCTCCATCCGGTTTCAGTTCTCTCAGAACCAGCAGCAGCTAAGTATCCATCAGGGCCTTTCATTCTCTAGCGACAAACTTCCTTGTGCAGTTTCCATACGTACATTTGATTACATAATACCAGCAGTGGCAAAAAATAAAATCCAGAGTAGATTGTTCCGTCATGGTGTTTTTAGGAATTTACTCTGACTGTTGAGTTAGCGCCGGTTTGCGCATTTGCCCGGTTTCTGGTGTCGGTGCAGGGCAGTGTTTACAAGGACGGTGAGGCCCCGCCCCCGGGGCAGTGGCAGGGATGTGATTGGCAGGGCAGTGGACACTGACTGACAGAGGGATGGCGTTCAGGCCTGGGAGGGCGAGATGCTCCAGTCTGTGACATTAGTTTGTCCTTCCTCAGCGGCGGCTTTTTATAGTCCTGGGCCAAAGTGTATAAATAAGCAGCCCATCCCCCTGTCTTCATCGCGCTCACCGCGGCCCACGCAGTGGTCTCTGTTTTCCTCTTACTGACATCGGCGTCCGCAGTGGGCTTCGGTGTGGACTTTGTAACCCCCAGTCCTGAGAAGGTGGGGTGTTTCGGCCCGGGTCGCCCTCCAAGGGGGGCACAGCTGTAACCCACACCTCAGGAGAACCGCGAGACCCGCCATTACCACGGCAACTAGGCCACTTATAAAACCTGAATCCAGTCCAACTAAAAATATCTGGACTTTTCTGCAGCGGTGCGGGAAAAGCAGGTCATGATTACTGTTGTGGCTCCGGCATTCATCATTAACGGGCTGACTGGGCCCTGTAAAAATGTATTACAGCCATGATTAAGAGCCCGGTTAGTTCCGGCAGCCACATGTCCACCGCTGCTACCAAAGGTTGGGGTCGTGGAGGGACAGTGTGGCCGGCACAAAGGCGCCAGGGGGCAGGAACTGATGGTTTGTGGGAAGAGTTCTGGTCTCAGAGCAGCTGGGGTTCTGCTGGGGAATTCGGGTTTCACAGTCTGAGGGAGCACACAGCTCTCTGCTCTGCGGGGCGAGACAGAACTCCTCTGCTCTGGGGGAACGTCTGCATCTCTTCCTGGTTAAGAGGTCTATGTAGAATACACTGAATACCATCTACTGCAATTAAAAAGGAAAAAAAGTGCTGTGCTGTATTTACTTTGTTTGCTGAATACATTTGCCTGCACTGATTATATCACACTGTGAAATGCAATATGAGGAATCACAAAAGACCTTTTAAAAATGATGAGTAACTGTGCATTCCCTTTCGTTTCAGCCATTCAAAACTGTCTTCACAACCACCCATGTCTTTGACAAATTTGGACGTCTCTATTCCAACGCTGGTAAAATAGTGTGAGAAGATTGGAACATGAACGCTACGGTTCTTTGGCCTGTAAGTTCCACAGGTCTTCCTCCCCACTGCTCTACCAACTGGCACAGTACTGTGGACGGGTTCACTTCAGACAAGTATTCACCACTGGGCAAATGAAATTCATTACAGAAACTCGGTGGACCTCTTTCAAAATTCATTTGTTTAGGTAGCTAGATAATATACATAGCAGATGTTGTATCTGGACAGTGGGTACCGTTCAGTAAGAGGCCAAGCTCAGACAAACAGATAAAATTGTAGATTCTGTTGCAAATGTTATGGGATTATGAACATGTGTGCAGTCAGATTGTTTCGGACAATAAAAGAGAAAATTGTGAAATTCTACCAAGACGTATCTCTTTCTCTATTGTTTTGTCATTGAGTTTCATTGGTTTGTAATTTGATACCCTTTAAACTTTGTTCTTTTAGCTAAGCTGGACAGTGTAAAGCATATTTTTGTACGTATGTATTGTTAAAAATGTAAGGTTACCATTCAGAACATGTTGTTAAATATAGGAAAATAATATAAATGAATAAATATGAGACAAACATGTTTATTTTATTCTAATTGATCTGAAGTTTGATGTTGCATAACAAATGTAAAATCTAAATTGAACTGGGAAAAAGAATCTGAAACAGATTCCTTTACAGATCGTTGTCCTGTGCAGCTGTGAAATTGTGAAATATCGTCAACAACGCTGTCAAGCGCTTTGTCTCCTACCCAGATGTTCCTGCCGCTGAACAGTCTATCAACATATGAATACAAAACATGCGGCTTCATTTCTTTTGTTTTTTCACCTGGACTTGAGCTGAATTTTCGATGATTTCATGGTGTGTTGCCACAGAAAATAAATGTCCTTTAATTTCGGTGAGTGGAAGAGAGCCGAACTGGGCCAATCCAGCCACTCTCGGACACAGATTTAATTTCCAGGAATAATTCTGAGTGCTTTGTTCTGTAAGGCTGGGCCTGCACCTCCCTGACTGGCCCCAGCCCTGGCTGATGAATCAGAAAAGCAGCAGCAATTTGGAGATGCAGGAGCTATCTCTCTGATTGCTGCGGTTCTGGGGTAGTCCATCACTTCACAATAATTCACCCAGTGCTGACTCTTACCTGAAAAACCATCCCTTCCCATCAGTCCGATTAGAAAAGCCCTGCGCCTTCATCAGATTAATCCTTTTTTCTTTTTTTTGGAAAGTTTGACCCCCAGAAAAAACAATGCCCGCTTATTGCTGGATACTCATGCATGCGCTGATGCTAGCCCCCCCCTTCTCACACTTATCAAAAGGGTTTGAGGAAGCCCCTCTTAAGTGGCTGCTGTTAAAGGTGACTGAAGTTGAAGGACTAGGCCATACACCACCGTACACCAAAAGCTACTCGTTATTCTTGTGATGTGGGATCCATGTACTCTAAGCGCTGCATCATGACCTGCTCTGGGTTTAAACAGGTCCCTCAGGGTTGGTGATTTATAAATTAGCATGAGTATTAGCTGTCGGACCATTCTAGCATGATATGTCAAATATAGTATCATGTAAGTTTACAGTTCTGTATGGTCAGTGACATAGATTTAATCACTCAATTTATAAATCTCTCCATTTTAATTAGGGGCTCGTCTGCACTTGCAATTTCGACATTAGATGCTGAGACATTGTGTCATTACTGCACAAAGAACATTAAAAGGCAAATTAATCCCACTCTGGCCCTCGCAACCTAACGACTCATACTGATACGGAGCCCGATGTTCACAGTGTTAGCATAAACGACATATATACAGATGCAGTACTAACACACACTTGCTGAATGATGCAAAATTAAAGTTTTGTCTTGAATTGAGCAAATTTCACCAGGCACTGCACCTTTTCAGCCTGCCAACAGAAGGTTACTTTGGGTCATATGCTGCTTAGAGCTGAGCGTCAGGCAGGGGCTGCCAACGCCAGCCAGAGGTATGCAAACATGAGGAAAAAAGAAATGCAGACCACATATACCTGTGAATAAGGTGTTAAAATTATTACTTCTCATCTCTGCCAAGTTGAAGGCTTTCTATCTAAACAATCTTAACTGAACAGCTGTTCTGGATTCTGCCAAATCTTCATCTTAATGATGGCAGCGTTTGTGAACCTGAAAAGCACTTAGCTGGTGTATCAGAGGAAATACCCTCAGCTCCTACACACTCTCCATCGCTGTTAATGATACAGGATGGTTAACACTTTGGTCATACAGACCTCCGGGAAAACACAAGAGAACAACAGCAGTTACTGAAAGAAAAGCAGAGTAAGGGAGTTGCTTCTTTATGTTGAATGTTCAGCTATGTTTAGTTGAAGTTGAGTGAACACACTTTTTCTCATTAGTTCATTTGACATGATCTGGCAAAAGCTGGAGTCGCAGACCAATAGGGTCCTCTGGCTTCTTGGCCCCACCTACTTCCTCTGCCTGGAAGCGAAACCTAAAGAACTGTGATCCAAAAGGTGAGGAGAGGGCATGACTGCAGCTGTTTTAGGCTTATGCAGTACAGATTTATCAAGGCGCTTTTCTGAGGCCGCACCCCTGTCTATAGCGGGGTAATTAACCTACATTACATTACATTGCTGTCATTAAGCAGACACTCGTATCCAGAGTGACTGACAGAGTGCATCCAAAGTGGCATGAGAAGCCGAATGAACAGGAACGACTAACCTCATTTGAACATCAGTGCCAGGCCTACTAACCTACAGGTTAGATGAGCTGTCCAGCTGACTCAACTCCAAATCTCTTTGCAGCCCTTTTCTGGTGGTAGCCAGATAAGCAAAATGGTGTTTAGTCTGTCTGTCTGTCTGTAATGGTTCTTGCAGATGGTCCACTGAGTAATAGACTTAAACCCCATGTGCAAAAATGGAGGTAATTCCTGTGCACTAGGATTTGGGGAAAAGGTATGTGTATTCTGTACTGGAATTGTTATAAAAGCTTTTATGACTGTTTTACTGATAAAGCTTGACCTAACTATGCAGCTCTGTCTCTGTCTCTTTACTGTGATCATTATTTTACCTTTGACATTATTTTAATTTCAACATAAAGTATGTAAAAAGAGAAAAATATAAATTTATATCTCTCTGGCGTTTTCTCAGTCCTGTCGTGCAGATTATATATTTATTTTATATATTGTAAATGTTGCACTTTATCACAGTTGTTGGTTTTTGATAATCATCTTACATATATATTTAAAATAAATAAACTGGATGATAATTGGATTTGGGATGTGGAGGTAGGGTGGGGGGGTGGAGTTAAAAAGAAATAAGCCACCAATGAAAAGGAAACCTGATTTTAAAACCATGACGAGCCCCTCTCTCGCCCTTCGTGCGCACCTGGGCTGGCCGGTGTCAGGTGGAGGGATCAGTCTGCGATGAGCTGTCCGCAGGGGGTTCATCTTGGCTCGGCCTGCTCGGTGGCGTCCTGCCAGGGGTGCGTGGGAGGAGAGGAGAGGAACAGCGGGATGCTGCCTGTTTGGCCTGAGTGCAGACTGACAGCCGTATGCAGGGCTGAGGAAGGGGTCTTTTGGCAGGGCGCGCTTGTTTGGCCCGAGTGCAGACTGACATCCGAATGCAGGGCTGAGGAAGGGGTCTTTCTGCAGGCCAGCACAGCCGAGTCGCGGACGGATCTGATGGCCAGAGAGGGTACCGCTCTGAGCACCGCAGCCAAAGGGGGAACCCAACACCCGCGTTTAGAGGGGCAATCGATGGCTAAGTGAAAGCTGCTGTTGTCTCAGAAGGAAAATAATATGTACAAATCTGTTTCAATGTCGTCTGGGTCTTTGTGAGGGTTCCTCTGCCTATTTTTTGGTTATTTTAGGTACTTATGCACTATTGTCAGAAAACAGTTTACAGTTGTAACACAGTTGTAAAACATGTAACATTAATGTTCATTAAAAAAATAAATTTACAGTTCACATTTAGCAATGCTAACTGTAAAGAAATATGACTTTTTATTTAATAAGATAATATTTATGATGGTATTTATGATAATTTATGAAATGTATCATTTGTATTATATAATGTATTACATTATGAAATGTACTCTTGTCATGGAAATAATCTTGACAAGAGTTTTTTCCAAAGAGTACATTATCTTGAATATGTGTGTTATATTTAATTCTAAAACCATTTTGTCTTAAAATAGTTCCCATAAGGAGCAGAACTTGTTACATTACTTTAAACTACATATAAATTAGTTAAATAACAAAACACATATCAGTATAATTCCCAAGTATGTTTGAAGGCTTGTTGAAAATTGTTGTAGTTTTTTCCCCTCTATTTCTTCCCCCCAACACCCTGCATGCTTTAGGGGAGTCAGGAATGTCCCCCTATAGCATTAAACCAGGAAAATGTTCAGTGTGTACAATGCTGAGCATTCATCCACAGCCCTGCACCCTAAATTGTTAGACTTTCCTCTCCAACCCAGCTGTTCTAGTGCAGATCATCCTTACCACAGTAAATAGGCCAGGACACCCTGGTAGCTAGCTAATTGCACATCATCATCTTTATCATCTGAAGGGTAAAAAAACTAGCAAGCCACTGTTCCTTTCACATCATAAACTGCTTAGCATTCCTAGCTGGAAGTGATGTTATCTGCTTGATGAACTGTCTTATAAATATTCTTTCAGAAGCAAGGTCTTTGGTTACAGATGGACACCTCTTTAGGTTTCTACAAGTCTGAACACCGAAATGAGTCACTGAGCCATTGTGGGCCTGGAAATTTCCCGTTTTACTGTCCGTTGAGAGTCTGCCCAAGTCCTTGTGTTTGAGTCTCAGTGGAAGGGCTCTTAACTGTCCACAAGACCAGGTAAACTGCATGTTTTCTTTAGATACTGGTCCCAATTTTGTTTTATAGAATCAATAATTTTATATACATAACTTAGCTGCATTTTCTTTACACCACGCAGTACATACTCTTCCATTTAAAAATTATTTTATTCATTTATTTATTTTTCTGTCAGTTATAAACAGACCACAAAATATGGGCTGATACTGTTTCTGTTTTTAGTAAAGAAACTGTAAAACATTTAAACTATTGAGCGCGTAACTATATTAATACATCTGGCAATAAACAGGAGGCGTTCTTTAAAATTTAAACTAATAATGCTTCCTGTGTGTTGTTTTTGTGTGTGTTCCTGGCTGTAGAATTCATCCTTTTGACATCTGAGAGTGAGGCTGAGGAAAATCAGCCTCATCATGTCGGTGAGACGCTCTGACCCTCGGGGTCCCCGCCCCGGCTGGCACGGGCTTCGGGGGGGCGACCCATCACTCAAGGCCGGCTCTGTGAGCAGCGAGCTGAGGGTGTGCCCCCGCTCACCGGGCGCAGGCGGGCGGGGTCAGGGGTTGACAGGCCAGTGACGGGCTGTCTCATCACTCCGCTGTGCCTCAGCAGGACATGTCAAACTCTGCCGCTCTGCCCCCTGTCTGCCCACGAACCCATCCCACCCGTCCGGCCCCGAATCCGTCTCCGCTCCGCGTCCCGGCAGGATTGGCAGGTCTGCCCTCTCTCACCCTCTGCTCTCCTGTATCAGTACGGGCAGGGGGAGCCAAGGCTCAGTACAACATCCTGTAAATTAAATATATATGACGGCTTATTACCAACAGTTGGTAACAGACTGAAGTGCTAAAAAAATGATTTTTTTTAGCCTGTGAAAGATAAACAGACATTAAAGATACGCTGATCTTTCCCCAGACTATTATTGAGACATCAAAGCACACCCTTCTCTGAGCAAGGGTGACTGACACTTCCTCCATCACCTCAAACAAACGTTTATTTTTTATATCAGCATCTATTAGCATTGGGCTTCAGGAAGTGAGACATCTTTTGTCAGTCAAAGGGCAGAGGTCTGGGGAAATCCTGGTGAGAGGAGAGGCTGAGATAATTGTCAGGCCCTGGTAATTTACATGCCCTCCCCTGCTCGTGAGCCCACCGTCAGGAACAGCTGCCAAGGCGGGCAGCCGCAGCCTCGGCTCCATGGTTCATTCTGCTGACACCCATTCAAAGGCGAAATACCGCCGCTCATACTAAACGACCCCTGAAACGGGGCTCTCTGTGACGTGTGCCAATCCTGGTAGCTGATCTGAGGTTTTGTGGAGTTAATTCTGGCTGAGGAATAGAGTAGGTTGGATTTAGGTGTGGATTCAGAGTAAACACAACAGACTAACCATCCTCGTCATCGGGTTATTCATTTAAGCAAGTGTTTTCTGTTGTTCTTCCTGTTGTTACACAAATGATTTTATTAATTTTGCTGACCACCAAAATAAATCATTTAAGAAAGTAAAAAAAAAAGTGATGCTTGCTAAATTATTCATTTAACTTTAAGGATCAAACGCATTTTGGTTTTAATGAATGTGGGCCTTGGTAACGTTTAAAAGAACTGCCAACTGAAATCAATTAAAAATCATAAAAAGAGGCATTGCTCTGTTTCCCAAAAGCGTAGGAAACATACAGGAAACCAGTACCACAGAGGTGTTTTCCTCTGCATGTTTAAATAATTAAAACATGCAGTGTGCTTTATTCTATCTACCTTTGTCCCCAGAGCAGTAAGTGGAATTTAAACAGACAATAAATGCTCTGTAATTTTCTTCTAATGTGCTTGTAGGAGTTACATTAGGATCGTTACCATGGAGAGTGTTGGAATGAGCTATCTGCCAGATGCTAAACCAGATGTGTTGTACAGCGCACTTGGGTGGTTCTGTAATTACAGTTCAGCTGTAGGTACTGCGAGAGGCTGCAGAGTGCAGTGTCCCAGTGAAAGTTTGGCCGCCGTTGCTAGCCTGGTGGAGGGATGCATAATATTGCAAAATTTTGGACAGAAGAACACTATTTATTCATCCCAAATACAAAAACTGTTAAGCATCAGCTGTGTATGTCCTGGAGTCCATGTAGATCCATGTTCTTGTTTAGTGAAATGTTTATTTCATTAAACAAGAACAAGAATGAAGTGTTTATTTCAGTGACAGTGTGATTTTTGTCATTTTTCAAGAAAGTTAAGGACTGTATTGATTGACCAATGCATTTTCTCACTGAGGGGAATTAAATCAAGGCTGCTGAATGACTCACCAGTCTGATTCGTAGGGTTTTTTTCTGCTTTCATGTATTTCAAAGACTGACAGACATGGAGCACAATCTGTCCACAGCTCGGATACACCTGACGCTCACCCAGGTAGTGCTGCCAGGAATCAGCACTCCTGTCAGATCGCTCTGGTTTTTCTGATGCCACAGTTAATACTGCAACCTGAATCTCAGTTCATGATAGTGCTTTGGTGCTTATACGCCTGTCTGACCTTTTAATTTCCCCTGTGACCTTGTCATAATGTAACCTTTATACAGACTATGTCAACTTCGGAGGTCACTGCAGGACACCAGAAAAGTACATGAAGTGCAGTACTGCTGCTTCTCAGCATATTACAAACACTACCTCTCAATGGAACACCCAGTGATGAATACCAATCAGACTGAGTATTGACAGGTGTGCTCTGAAAGGTGTACAGAGAAGAGACAGGTGTCTGTCTTAAACAGGTGTATTGGCAGGTGCGTGCCTTTGACAATAGTCGGACGTATGAGTGACAGGGCATTATTGACAGACGGGATGGCTGATGGGCCTTGAGAAGTAAACTTTTATTCTCAAAGTGCCGAGGTGGCTGGCCAGGCTACAGAGAATGGAGAGCTCCTCGATCCGAGATTTCCCTCAGAAGCAGAGAGATCAGAGTAACACTCATTTTTTTGGGGTGGGGGGGCAAACTATTCTTAATTTGAGTGCATCCTGTCAGTCACTCCCTCTGCTGATCTAGCAAACTGAGAAGCTACACCATCCACGGGGGGGGGGCAAACTACAACAACACATTGCACAAGTTTTATGGTGTTGCAATCTCTCTGCTATCTTTGTCCTGTTACTTTGATTTACTGTTTTTTAACAGAATTAATTTGTGTGTTATTGAAGGGAGAAACCCAGCTTTGCATTGCTGCATCAGGTCTTGCTCTAACATATTAACAGTGTCTGAAACAACATTTGGTGATTCTGGCAACATCTTCTAATTTTACAGTTAAACACTTCTGACACCTGAGAACTGTGCCGTGTTTACAGTGTTTAGGAGCGATGCAGTGGGAGTCACATTTGATTATACACTGTTCCCTGGGGACAGAATTTTCTGCTGCACCAGCAAAGAAGATGAAACCCCTTTTGGTGCTATGGGAATAGTTTAAAGAGATCTTCATGTACTGTATCTGGAGATTATAAGTGGTTACATGCAGTGGTTTATATTATTATGCAAGTAAAGTCTGGTTGTGACAAATCCTGTTTTCTCTATATTTGTTTACATTGTCAGAAAATCTCGTACTGTCTTGATGTGGTGTGCAGTCATGTGTCTATTGTAAGATAACCTAGATAAACTGAGAATTATGTGCTAATTCTCAGGTTTCTAATAAGGCCCCTGATTTATTGTTAGATTAATTCCCACTCTGAAAAGGCATGCAGGTATGTGCATAAAAGTTTATTATGATGCTAAATCTGACAGAAACAGATACAATAGTTTAGCATAAACAGTGCATGCTGGGTATTTCTGGTCACTTTGGTAACCATTAAAGAAGGTAACTCAGCATATCCCCAATTCAGGTGGTGCATAAAAGGACATTAGTACTGTATTCATGGAATGGACTCCTGATTACTCCCACAGCTGTTGTGGTTCTCTGTTATTTGAGGGTGTGTGTGGTTGAAGTAATGGGAAAAGACAATGGCTTTCAGCAAGGAGGGAACCATACAGTCCACGTTTGAAAAAGACAAAAGGCCGTGACAGAAGAAAGTGAACCGGAGCACCTCTGTGAACTCCAGGGGTGGGACGAAGGACACTCCGAAACGCAGAGAGGGGTGCCATTTTTTTGGGCTTCGTTATTTTATCGTTGGATCCGTGTGTGCGGCATTTTCGGAGCACCTCTCTGTGACCTTTTGTGCCCCCTCCCTGTCACACACTGACACATCCCGCCTAAGTCTGTGTCTTGCATCACCTCAGGAAACTTGTGGCTAATTTCATTATTTTGGGGGGGTGGGGGTGGGGGGAGAATGCAAATGAGTGCAGACAGCTGGTGCCTTCCTGGTGGCGGGGAGTGATGGAGAGCCCCGAGGCCTCGCTCATCAGCCCCTCTAATGCCCCTGCTCTCAGACAGGCCCCATCGGGGGGGCGGGGGGGGACGGAGGGAGGGAGTGCAGCTCTGACAGCGGGACCAGATGGCCAGAGAGGTAACGCTCGGCTCATTCGGTTAGAGCGACGATATCGGTCACCTGGACAACGGGCTACGCCGGGCGGCCCGCAGGCCTCAGCACGCCCACTCCCCCCTCAACCACACCCCCCCTCAAAAAACCAGCCTCACCTGCCCGCTGCACAGGGAAGCCAGGCCTCCTAGTCAATCACACATTCCCTGCGTGACTGCGGGCCTCTGCTCCGGAGCGCCGCTGCATTTGTTGCGGTTGCCGTGGCGTGGTTGCCGTGGCGCGGGGGCCATCTGAGTGACTGGTGGTAGGATGACACTGCCCGCATCCCACTTGCCCCTGGCTGCATGTGTGTGTCACAAGCAGCGAGTGTGCATAACGCTACAACCCTGCGACAAAGCAATCTGCGCTGATGATCACGCGGTATGCTGGGGATACGGGCGCACCACACCCGTCTGGCCAGAACAGCTCACACACCAGCAATAAAACACCATGTTATACCCGTACGGATGAGCAGAAGGACAAAGTAATGTTGCCTGGATCTGTGCTCCTGCCAGCCCACCTTCTCTTTAAGCCTGAGCTCCAGCACTTTCTGATAAACCAATGACTGAGATTAGCTTCATGAAATTTAAAAATATACATTTACCCCAGATGCGATGGCTGTATGCCTTTTGTGATAATATTGTAGGTCCAGTTGAACTACACACTCCATAAGAATCACATCCTGTTGTTCCTCTCTTTGTAACATTTTAATCTTCAGTCCCCATGATAACCCCAGGCATCTGATCAAGTTGGCTGCATTCAGCACTGAAGTGCTAAGAATCAGACTGTGACAGCGGTCTGCAGCATAGCATTGCTTTGCCTGCTGTTTTCTCTCAGATGGCCCAGCCTAACTGATGCCCACAGGTTAAGACTGGCTGACAACCCAACACTGACCCACAGCAAATTCAAAAATAAAAACTGCTAGAACAATGCACTTGTATTTAAACGCAGCTAATTAATCAGGTGTTGCTTGTTAGCTAATGGCTAGCTTCCCACTCAGATATTCCTCACACACACACACTATTCATTTGAGATGAAGCAAATTTATACATTTGACTCCTCAAAATACATACTTGAAACATTCACTGCATTCACATTAACACAAGTATAAACTTAAACTGGCTGCTTTCACATTCTTAAAATCAGTGCAATTAATAGTGCACTGTGGTAAAGGCCCATCCTTCACACTATTCAATAGCTACGGTGTACCCATGCTCCACACAGTACCAGTTCTTCCACAGAAGAAGTATAAAGTACAGCAATGGCATGGCTGATTACAGCATCTTATTAACAGTGCATGTGTGGCATGGTTTTATGAATGAAACTGATTTACTACATTTGTACTTTTTGCTCATTTCACCATGAGAGCCTGAGACAGAGAGGCAGTCAAGAGTAACATCTCCTAACAGACCAGAGATGCACGTGCACCAGGTCTGACTTAAATTGGGAGAGAGTTCCACTGTTCCACTCACCTAAGGAATAAACAGAACAAATAAGAAGCTATATTTTTTGTGGCACTTTAATGTGGCATTCATACCTCTGTTGGGTCATGCCATATCTGCCACCCCCCTGCCCCCCCCAATCCTAGTATTCTGGTTTAACAGCTATTTTAACTTAAAAATCAGACCTATTTAAAAGGCTCTTTTTAGTTTTCACCCTCAACACAAACATAAGCGCAGCAAATTTAGTAATAATAATAAAAACAAAAACCAAAGACCTGCCTGACCACTCAGTCACAGCTAACCGGCTGGAAAGCAGTGAGCTGTCCTCCACCCACACACCTTTATTCAACGTGCCCTTAATTAGGCAGGTAAGGCTCATTAACCAATAGCTAATCAACTACAATTAAACAGACAGCCAATGACAGATGATTGCAATTAAACAATAAATGGTTTGAATGCAGTTGGTTGAAAGGAGCTCAGTTATGGTGAAGCAGGAAATGGAAGGACAAGGATCCTTACACATTTAACCAATTAACCAATTAACCAATTAAAACACAGTCCTGGCGTACAGGTGAAGGATCTCCTTCACACGCCATAAACGTAATGGAATTGTGTGCCATTTGTGGTAGTAGCGGTAATGAGCAGGGCTTGTAACTGAAAGGTTGGGACACTGCCATTGTATCTTTGGGCAAGGTACTTAACCCAAAATTGCCTCATTAAATATGCAGGTGTATAAATGGATAAAACTGTAGCCTGTTTAAGTTTGTGTGGATAAGAATGTCTGCTAAATGAAAACAATGTAATGTAATGCAAGCAGCCAGTGTGCTGCCTGCTCAGGTGCTTACACCAGGCCAGGGTGTTCGAGCTGCTGCAGGTGACCTTTCCTGTTTGATGCGGCGTTGAGCCAATCCTGTCGTCTGCATGAAGGATTTCCCAGGATTCTCCCTGTTTGCTGAAGATGCCCTGTCTGTGAACCCCACGGCAATGCTCGGCACTTTCTGCCCACATCCTGTTTTCTGCTTCCAGCGGGGGCCTTATTACTGGCCCCGAAAATGAAACAGATCCTTAGGAGGATGCCTGTTTTCAGTGCCTCCTGCTTCGACTTATTTTTAAATGTTTTTACTGGGGATTTTGTGCCTCAATTTTTTAATTATTATTTTGTAATATTGTAATGTTCCAGACATTTCTGATGATGCTGCATTTCCGTCTCTCCATCACCATTTCCATCACTCAACAGTAACACTCTGATTTTTCTTCTAGCTTCATTCCTTAACAACAATCCTGTTACTGTTTTCTTTGCGTTCATTTAATGTTACAGCTACATCTTATTACCAAACCTTTTTCTTCTGTTTCTTCTATTTCTTTTTTTCTGATAGTTAGCTTAAACCTAAACTTCTGTTAGCTTTAGATTCAGTTTAAGGTTGGAAAGTGTGATACTGCTGGCCAACGGACCACACATTAAACACAGAGAACATGGCATTTTCTGAGAAATAAACTTTGCATATAAAATCATCATATTAAACAAAATCAGAGACCACAACTGACAGTAATAAGGTCTCAAAGCTCATAGCCACAAAGAGCACATTTCATTCAGGTTGATAGTGTTAACCACACATACAACATTAACAAATCAATTAACTAATAAATCATCCAATTACATATGAAAAGGGCAACATACTGTAGATCTATGAACTGGGTACAAGTTGAAATGATCTTCAGATCCTCAAAAAAACATATTACAAACATTCAATCTATAATATCCATCACACCATAATGGTCACATACTACTTACATACATACAGTACAGTAAGTACAGTTCATTAGCTGGACTTTCCATAGTTTTGTATGCGTAGTAGACCACTGATAAATGTTTTAGTTATGTTCCATAAAGTCTGTGAAAAGTCATACTTCATTGCACCCCTATATGTATTTACAGCTATAGCCTCCCCTAATTTATGTACAGTAAACTATTTTGTACAATATACTATTATGGTGAGGATGATTTTTTTTTTCCCTACGGATGCAAAGCTGTCTTCATGTGTGATGAGTTTTGTATGGGGGGGTCCTGTCAGGTGTCAGGTCTCCGGCCTCCGGGTGGTGGGCAGGTCGTGTCCGCTGTGCCCTGTGGTTACCGCCAGAGTGTCCGCTGTGCCCTGTGGTTACCGCCAGAGCGTCCGCTGTGCCACAGAGAGTGTCACCCTGTCCTCATGTACCCTCTGCTGTTTGACATCTGCCCCCAAACTCTGCCCCACCCTCCCCCACCCCGTTCACAAACTGAGTGCTGTCTGCACCCCCAGTCATCAGGGTTTCACTGCAGACATCATTTATTTGGCCATGCTGGCAGTGAGCATATGGATATCAAACACAGAAGCCAAGAGTGTGGGGGTGGGGGGTTGGTTTGGGGGAGAGGTGGGGTGAAGCAGGTCAGATACGTTAGATGAGGTGGGTGGGGGGGGGGGGGGGGGGGGGATGGGGGGGGGGGAACAGAATTTTTAATAGAGGTAGTGAGGAACATGAAACAAAAAAACGGCAGGAAATCTGACTGCAATATCAGTGGGGGCCCCCATCCGAGCGCGGGGGTCAGGGAGGGATATCCGAGTGGATTAGCTCCCCGATTCACTGGAGTGCCAGCGCCAGACCCCAGGAGCTTCTTGATATATCAAAAACTGATGGAAAGACACAGTTCAATTTGTCCCACTTTCATAAAAGATAATTAACCTGTCAGTCTCAGCACTTTAACAACTTCATTAAATTGGAAGTGGAACAGGGACCGGTGCTCGGGGAGTCTGTGAAGATCTATCCCTACTGAAGCAAGGCAAGCACTTTCCTCCCCTCAGTCTGTTACTAAACATATGTCAAAAAATATATAATATAATGCATGCATGCATGCATGTGAAGAGTGCGGTCATGACAGTTGAATGGCAGCGTGTTTTTGGCAGTGTCTGCACTGAAAAAGAATAAATAATCACGCAGTACTGAAAATTGTATTACCCTCTTAAACTAAACATCTAGACTGAACTGAAAAAGGTCCATTTAATTTAGCACTAGCAGAAGGTCTTTGAGAATGCCTGGAAAGACCTTGGTTAAAATAATGCTGCGGTAGTTTGGATTGAGGTTGAGAGGTTGGCACATTGCAAATGGTTCATAATCACTTGGAGGATGACTTTTTTTTTAACTTTCAGATGGCCGAGATTATATTTTTCCAAGGGTGTTTTCGTGATGGGGCAATTAACCCTGCGATTCTCTGAGAAGGTAGGGGTCCGGTTTCTGCTGACCCGGAGCTGTTATTCCACCTGCTGTACCATAAACTCATTGACCATGACCACCCATGGTCTCACTTAACAGCTCCGTGTGTAAAGATGGCCACAGTGGTCTGTGGGTACAGTAGAGACGGGGTGTACTCTGTACCCTACAGTTAATTTAAAAACATTCTGTCACACATTGCTCTCCCTGTCATTAGCCTGCCTTTGGAATATACACATCCTATTAAAATAATACTGATGATCGTAAATATTATTTAAATTAATTACTTGTATAGTTAGTCATTTTACTATGTCCTAAACTTGGAAATAAATAAAATAATCTAAGTAATAAATAATATCAAAATTGTGACAGTTAATGCTACTGTTCTACAGTACAGCTGTGTACATTGGGCTGTGGTCTCTCAAGGTTATCAACAAAGCGAATCTTGCTCAAATATACATTGGATGAATGTTAAACATCACATTGCTGATTTTAATCTCTTTTATCTCTTTTCTATTTATACTTATGAGCTTGTCATATGTGCCAAATCTAATCAAATTAAACTCTAAGTTGATAGCGCCTCACTCAAGCAAATGCTTTCCTTCCTGCTCTCATTGCAGTTCAAGATGGGATATTATTCATTTAAAGAAAATTAAATTTATGAAATGATTGTTTAAAGTATTTATTTGCAGTTAAATCTATTGTTGCATTGTGGGTGTACAGTGTTATTGCCAGGAGAGCTGTGCCAGTGAGCGGCAGCTGTAGCCAGAGACAGAAACCCTCCCTCTCCGTTTTTCAGAGGCATATAAACACACCGTGCGGAGGACCGGGAGGAGCGATTGTGTCCAGCTCTGAGCTCGGGCGAAATGACCCGCTCAGAACCGCAAGCCACCGTGACCGCAGAACCAGGCCGGGTCCCGGAGGGCGGCTGCAGTGGCGGGATGAATATTCAGACGTTTGGGAAGCTCTCGGTGAAGGTGAAGGGGGCTTGTTGAAGACACCTCTGCAGACAGATGGACCACGGGAAACCATCTGCTAGCGAAGCAGCTAAATGCTCAATGATGCATTGCGAAATGATTTAGCTTTCAAGGATCCGAGGAAAGCAGTTCGTAATGATGGCATCTGCATGGAGAGCAAACACTCTCTTTTAGATATGATCTATGGCTCCTCTAAAACAGGGCTGCTCTTAAAGAGGCCGGCGGCCGTTTGTACCCTGTAATTGTCATGCCGCCTAAAACAGAATCAGCTTTGAAACACCCCCTGAATTTTTTGGCGCCTTTTATTCCAGCCTTCAATGTTATCTGCTCTTCCCACATGAGAGTGCCTTCATCGCACAGCGGGCAGAGAGAGAGTGCACTTAACACTTACCATACGATCACGCTCATTTGGGTTTTATTGATCGCTATCAGCCAGTCACTTAAAGAGGGAGAGTAATTGTATCTTTGAATATTTTATTTAGTTTCACTGTTTTTGTTATCTCGTTATTTATTGGAATTATGTTCCCACAGCTGAAGATGTTTCCGTAATGTATTCACACTGGCTCTCGTCCAGACATGTTATTATCATGATAATTTGCTTATTAAGTGCGCTCTTGTTTTCTTCAAATAAAGTCATAATTGGATATTTAGCATTAAGTGCCTTGAAATATTATCTCTTATATAATGTTTAAAAAACTTCATTTTTGGAAGAATTATCTCTTATGGAAAGTGATGAGGATTGAGGGGAAAAAAGACACGGCGAGAGAGAACACTCAGTGATACTCCGCTTTGATATTCGGCTTCAGTTTGAGAAATTTACAGAGCTCATCATTGCTCAATTCAAACATCTGGTTTTGCTCCACAGATCAGCTAGGCAGAAAAACTCTCTGTGTTTGGATATCAGGAATCACTAATTGTCTAAATGCCTACACACAAAAATAAATAAATAAATAATAAAATTATATATATTATATATATATACATATATATATATATATATATATATATATATATATATATTTCAATCACCATATAACAGTCTTATGAACCTGTTTCTGTGAGTTTTCCAGAATATCAGACTATATATACAGAGACAATATGAACTACAATCTCAGAACATCTCCTTATCCTCTGGAGCAAGGAGAGTTGAATGGGCTGCTGTTTGCATAAGCTGTGTCCGTCTGCAAGATATTCTGGGATGCATTTGGAATCACCTGTGGTTTTGAAAAACATGCGTCTGAGGGTCTGCACATAGGTTAATTAAATCCAAAATATTTTAATTCAGTATCAGCTTTACTCCACATTGTTCTCAATCATCACACAAACTGTGGGAGTGATTCACACCAGATGGTTCAGAAGAAAACATTGGTATTATTCAGTTGCAGTGGAGAACCTGTGGAGTCACAGGCTGCTGTGGAGTCACTGCTGTTACAGCCAGAAAGCATAACATTTGTTTCTCAAGGTTAGAAGGTTTGACAAAATGATTTTGTCAAAAAGAGTGAAAATAACATCGTATGGAGTTCTTAGGCTGCCCTCTCGGTTCAGCTTAACGGAAGCGCTACCCCAGTGTTATTCAGTGCACTACACTGTCGGCCAGGACAGAAAAGAAATCTCTCTCACTGCCTCACATTTGCCTGGTGCCACAGCCATAACACTACTTACTGTAGATTTATTTTAAGTTTCATTGATTAAACGTTCATGAAATGTCTGCGCTGCTCTAGCAGGTACGGCGTATTAGCATATGAACAAAAGCTACTGTGTGTGCGTTTGAGGAGTGTCTGTGTGTGAATTATACGCGTGTAAGGTGTCCACCTTCATGCTCCGTGTCTCTGGGGGTTAAAGTTCAGATTATTTGTCACTTTGGTAGATGGTAAATTACCAGAGGCCATAAAAATACAGCCTTTGCTGCATATGATTCCACACCCTTTAAATTTCATATGCTAAGCCTAATAGAGTGTGAATAAATTGGTTATTTAATTGTAATTACAGTGTTATTGAGGTTCATGCGTCCCTAACAGCGCGTCCACGTGATGTGGTGATTCCACGCAGGCTTTTAATAAACTGTCAGGCTGCGCTTGACTCCGCTTGGCCATGAGTCTCTATTTAGCATGTCTGCAGACTTACATTACATTAGACTGCCTGCATGAAAGAGCAGGCTGGCTGTGCGTGTGCCCTTGTCTGCTTCGTCCTGTTTACGATAGCCACGGAAAAGGGAAAGAAAGGAAGGGGGGGTGGGGGGGTGCTGATCATTTGCTGCCAAAGTAAAGTGTTTGCAAAAGAGAGAGGCTGGGGCAGTGTGCTCAAGGGCGGGTTTGGGTGAAACTAATGAGAGATGTAAATGGACAAATTTTCTATTTGGAGAAAGAGGCAGGCCGCCCCGGCACACCGTTGTGTTGATGGAGTGCAGAATCTCATTACGGATCTAATACAATAACTGCCGTGTCGATCCGGAGGGGGACGCCGAAACCAGATTAGCCGTATTACTTTATTATGCGGCTCTCGGCACGACTCGGAGTGGACAATTGCATTAGAGCGCAGATGAGATCAAGGAAAGGAACACGCCCCTTGAAAATGATTTAATTGATTTCCCACAAAATTAGCAGGGACAGATTCGGGATGCCCACTGTTTCCGTTTAGTAAACTTGTGGTCTCGCTCTTTTTTTTTCCCTGGACGTGCTGTGGACGGCAGGAGGAGGGAGGGGAGGAGTCCAGGGCAGGACTCAGGACGCAGGGAACAGGTTTGTCATTGTCTCCTGGCCCGGAGGGTAACGGCCGGTTAATGAATCTGACCTGCTCGCCTCTGTTGCACAGTTTGTTTGCTGTATTGTTTTTTTTTTCCTTTTTTTTGGCAGGAGTGAGGTTGTCTATTTGCGTGTGCTGTTGCTAAGCGTTAGGAACAAAAGCAATGGCATCCATTGTCATCAACACCAAACTGCAAAAGGCTTCTTGGCCCACAGAACACTCTGTTATATAGTTAAACGAAAAGCAGCTACAGCGATATTTGAATTGACAGGAAATGTCTCGGTTTTAGCGGAACTGCTAAAAGTTTGCGGGTGACCTTTGCCTGACCCTGCGTGTGCACTGCTCACAGCCAGCAGAAAGGTGAGTTTGCAGGCAAAAGCCCACGTAGTCACAGCCTTTCCCCCTCTCCCCCTCGGCCTTTTCAGCAGGTAGACCGACAGAGGACACCGGTGCGATAGAGGAAAGGACCAGACACATGGCAGAGTTTAATAAAACACTGAGTGGCCCTTGTAGGACATTGGCATGGCTTTGAGCTGCATGCACCCACAGCACTTCCTGCTTTCTTCCTGCTGCCTTGCTCCAGATGAAGGTATTTTTTACACTTTCTGTTTTCTCCATACATACAACCAAAACTGACTATTAGTGCTGCCTGTGCTGTGTCTGACCTCTAGATAAAACAAAACTTTACCATGCTAATTAGAATACAAGGACAGTATTTTTTTAAGCATAAACCTGAAAAAATTAAACTTGCTCCTGGTGGCATGAATTGGGTAACCTTCAGTGTATGGGATAATCCAGCCCATATCACATTGATTAATTGCACTATGAGTGTATTGGATGCAGGGTAATTCTAGGGGACACTTCTGAGGGGAAAAATACATCTTACAGATCAGCAAATATGGCAGCTTATTTACTATTCTAACACTAACACAGCCGTTAATGTAAAATTGTTTTCATTAACACTGCCACTATATTTTAAGCTGCATGATATATCAGAGGACTCCCCTCCGCTTTAAGGCTTGCGAACAGTCACAGTGTTGCATTCATACCTGTGCCAGATCCAGTGTGACTTGCCACATAAACCTTTCAGACAGTATATTGCTGCTTTCATCATGATTTATTCAATTTATAAATTGCCTTTACGTTCTGTATTGAGGTAACGTGTTTTGAATGTTTGCCAAAAATTGTTTAATTAAAGGAAATACCAGAATGGAAAGTCTTAGTGCCTCGGTTTAAGATGCTGGCTTCTCAGGACAGACTTTGTGCGGTTGTACTGGAGTAGGCTTGGCACTGATACCCAAAAGGCCGAGTTCGGACAGCAAAGAAAAGAAGACCGGGTGCCTGTTCATGGCCGGTCTCTCTTCGAGCTCTCGGTTAGTAGCCATTGCCTGGAAGTTGTGCTTTGACCACTGCTACCCAGAAGGCCGTTCTCAGCCTGGCATTGGCCCTCCCGGTTGCTGGGGGAAAAGGCGATGGAGCTCATGGTGACCTTCATGTATTTCACCATGCTGCGGTGCCGCGGGAGAGAGAGAGAGAGAGAGAGAGAGAGAGAGAGAGAGAGAGAGAGAGAGAGAGAGAGAGAGAGAGAGACCCCTCCCCCATGACTCTCCTGCAGCCTGTCCACCAGGGACTGTCCCCAGGGTCCCCCAGGGCCTGCACTGCTCCTACAGCACCCCGTATTACCCACAGTCACCATGCAACAGCCACACACATCGCTACAGTAACTGCTGCTGCATGTGCCAGGGAAGGATACTCTGATCATCTGTGTTTCCCATGTGCTTCATATCCGCCGCCAGCTCGCACCTTACATCACCATCGTATTCATTATTTGTATTATATGCCAGTTTCTGTTCATTTCAGCCGAGAGAATATCATCTATTTCAAAACCAGATTAAAAAAAAATTAGAAGTGGCAGAATTTCAGATTAATTTGCAACATGAACACTTTTGAACGCTTTTGTCATTGCACTCACAATTGCACTGTAGCAGCTAAGTGATCCGCACTGCTGTACGCCGTTACTCAGGTGAACTTCTTTAGCTGCAAATACAATTTCTAGAGCTATCTTCAAAGGAGGTGATTTCTATGTTCAATCAACAAGTTTGAATGAATACAAAAGTAAAAAGTAAAAGTAATCTTGATGGCAAATGTGATGTAACAGATTCAGATTAAGTCTCTGAATTTGGATACTCTGAATCCAAATAAATCCATGCAGGTTTCACGAGTTTTAAGGAGTCAGTAGATTGAATAATCATTTTGACTCAAGACAACAACTGGCCTAACCATTAAAATAAAAATAAATGTTGACTCGTGGCTGTACCTCAAAAGCATCCTCGCTGTGGCCTCTCCTAGCCTGGCCTTACATAGGTGGTGACTTTGAAGGGCTGAATCGTATAGGGCCGGAAAGGCAGGGTCCTGCTGTGGCTCAGTATATCAGAGGTCAATGGGCTAATGCTGTTATTTTAGCTCTGTGTTACAGACGGAGGCTCATTCATGCTTTCGCATGCCTGCAACCTGTCACTTCACAGCAAACCTTCTCACACGCACTCAGAGTAATTGGTCACTACTTACTGTCAGTGCGCCTTTCTCTCGGAGGAGATTATCTCCGCTTCCCTGTCTTCCACAGCTCCGCTCCTCCACAACCACAAAAATTTATTTAATAACTTTTATGCTGACTTCTGTTTTTCTCTTCATATATGGATTTATTGGTCCAAACGTGAGGAAAGATGTCACGAAAGCGTTTTATGTGTGGGGGGTCACCACACTTCCTGTCCCTGTTGAACAATGCTTTTACCATCCAGCCTATCTGACCCATGGCTGAGAATATAAACTCTAAATGTCTGCTGTTTGTCAACACATTCAGCAAATTTCTCATGCAAACACAGTAATGATTTTCTTAACAGAATGGTAAAATCATCAATTTTTTTATATCTGACATGTTAAGTACACCAATATCAGTGTTGTGATTTCATTGGAAATGAAGCTGACATAGCACTTCCTGAACTTTAAGGAAATAAAAGAAGTTATTCTGGGCAAGAGGATGGTTCATCATCATGTCCATGTTGGAAGTGAGCTGTGCATATTGTAACGTGCGTCCGATACTGAACACAGTGTGCAAAACCTCAGTCAATGGGACAAGACTGATGGAGACCAAGGAGGCCAAACCCCGCGTACATCAGCAAGCAGACCAGAGAGCTGTCACCCAGCCTACAGCACATGCTGTTTCACTGGCGAAGTCCAGAAACTTTCGCAGCCCCGAAACTGCTTTGTAACGACAATTCCAAAAACCAAATCAGCTCCTCCTCGTCCTGAATCCAGGATCCGGGCCCGTCACTCTTCCAGTCTTCCTTCCTGCAGGCGCACAGACGCACGGACGGAGACAGGCCTTCACCCAAACTCCGCTCCGCCCGCATGGAGGGCAGGGGCAGCGGAGCCGCAGCGGGTGGAAAAAATCGGGAGAAAAGAGGGACGTGGCACCTTTAAAAATAACAAAGTTGGAAGCGGCCCTGGACAGGGCGGGGAAGGGAAGAGTAATTTGAGTGGTTCTGCTAATGACCTAAGGAGAAACAGCACAGCAGCAGTTTCGCTGATACGATGGCAGGTCATCGCGACAGATGCTCCCAGCATATGTGGAGAATTAATTACCCGCTAGTAAACAAAACCTGCGATGCAGAGCCTCGTTTTGTCCAGATTCCTTTCATTTCGCCGTTATTAGGGGCATCATTTTTCTTGATCAGCCCGGGCCCCGCTCGAACGGGAGTGCTCTTTAATGGACTGTGCGGAGGGCGTTGCGAGGCGCAGGAGGGGGTGTAATTGGGAGAGCTGACTGTCACGCCGCACAATGGGAGCGGCCCCTGATTGTCTAATTGGTTGATTGAAGCACGGGGAGCCTGCCAGGGCTCGGCGTCTGCCATGTTTTCGCAGAGAAGGAAAGCTTGCAGGGAGCAGGAGACACAGCGGCGTGGTGATGTCAGGGTGTCTGTTTCCGCTGGCGGGGACGGCGGGCACCTCCCCAAAATCACAGGTCAGAAGGGGGCATCAGACTGTCTGATCACGTCTGCGTGTTTAGAGGTGGTAATTTCTCTGTTGTTTTTCCAGCTCGGACTTTGCTCCATCGATGGCTCCCCTCCAGTATAAGGAAATGCATTCTAGCTCGTTTCTTTTACAGCCGTGGAATGCTGGTATAGTAAGACACCAATACCGAATAAAATATATAAGTGCTGTACTCTCTGGGTTTGGTTTTTGGAAAGTATTTATCTCCCCTAACATATGAAATAACATCACAGATCTGAAATGAGTAAAATTAGTGAATGACAGATAATTACTACCATATTACTACCTGTATGTCACAACTAGCAGTGTAGCCATAGTTCACCTGTCTCTGTAATTTATGAGCTTATTAATCATAGATGATGATATAAATAAGCTTTGTTGAACTTGATTAATTTCCCAGAAATGTTATATATTTGTAAAATAGTGCTCATTGTAAGAAACTATATATGTTTTAAATTTTAATCTATTATAATCTTTTATAATCGCTTTGCAATTGTGGAATTTAAATGATTAAAAGCAGACCACACCTTCATGAATAATATTCAAGGTTGCTTCTCTGGGCAGCAATATGGCTGCATTCTCTTTCACATCATTACAGACTGAGGACAATTAAACACAGTTCATCTGTGGATGTAGCAGAACTGTTCTGGATTCAGATTGATTAGCTGGGCAGCAGAACCTGATAATGGTCTTTGGGATGTTCCGCTTGTGTATATATGGAAAATTGCAAAGAATCATGTGACCTGCAATTTTGTTAAATAAAATAAAAATCAACCTATAAATGACACACACACACACACACACACACACACAAATTTACATTCAATTATGGTCAAAAAATAATTCAAGGTGAATTTCATGTTGTTTATATATAAACAGCAATTGATTTAAGAAAAGCAGAAGGGACTTGAGTCCAATCAATCCGTATGAGTGAGACATGACCGGCCCTTAACACTGCAAGCCTTACAGAGCTGTGGGTGTGATAAGGTCACATTAACTGCACATCACTGAGGTTCCCCGGCTTCTGATCCTCCTTCATCAGTGTAAAAGCTCCCATGCCCCCCCCCGCAGCCACTATGACATTCTGAACAACAGTCATACCAATCAACAAACAGAGAGAGTCAAACCTGCGGTGCATGGAGTTTATTTCCTTAAGCTGTTAATAAAGACGTTTCACTGGCTTTACCCATAAGGTACATTGCTATAATTTTAAGATGACAAAATAAAAAAGTAAAAATTTCACTTCTTGAAAATATTCCCCGTGAACTCAGAGTGAGGTATGGTTGCGTTGTTCTGTGTGTGTTTTATGATTAATGATTCATCACATATTAGATATTAAATGAAAATTAAATATCTCATTATATTGTCAATGTCATTTAGATAATATACTGCAGCACTGTAGATGTTTATGTCTCATTAGGATGTGCGGATGTCCTCACATTACGCTTTATTGGCATGATCGCAAGCACAAGCACTTAGCTTTAAAACTGGAGATTAACCAAAAATTAGATGGAGACAGTTGGTTATGAGAAAATAACAGATTTTTCATCTCTTTTACAGCATGTCCCACAAAGAAGGCATATTCCCCACATATGCAAAACAAAAGAGCCCATTTTACAGAATGAAATTTACAGTACATGCAATAAAAACTATACACAGACTGGATTTGTTTCCATCACAGGAAAATGTACTGCTTTCCCTTAGAACTTTGAGGCAATTAAAATTTGATAACAACCACAACAACTTATATCCCAGCACAAGACACCATGCCATTTAAATCTGTGAAATGTATGTAGCTCAGAACTTGTTGTAAGTTCATTGTGCTTACCAGATCTAGCTCACAAAGTTTAAGCTCATAAAATGTTGACTATAAAAAAAAATTACATGGTTGATTTTTGTTAGCCATCTCAGAGACTGGTAAGAGCAAACTTAAGAAAAAAAAAACATGGATGACATGATGACTGTTCAGTACCATGTAGACAGAGCTGAATCATATCACCTGTACCTGCAAAGTGCAGACTGCATGGAAAGGGGTTGCATACAGGAGTTTAAGTGAAGTTTAGCTCAGACATTGGGACTTAATTTCCCACTGGGATTAATAAAGTACATATCTATCTATCTATCTTGGGAAGTTGTGTGTAAAACTGTAAAACCATGTTTCACTGGAATTTTACTTCGACAAGACATAACATCTTGTCAAGAGCCCACGCACACAAACAATGGTCCTTACATGGATAAGAAAACAGGAAGACGGGAGACAGGGACATTCAACCACCCAACTGACAAATCCTGACAATTCATTCTATAATGTAATCTGAAAAGGTGAATAACTGAAAAATGCTTCAGTGCTCTTTTTATAAATCATGGCTGATTTTATTTTTTTGAACGCGGTTTAAAAAAAAATGCTTCTCTCTAAACTAGTTCCAAGATTTGTGTAGTTATTACGTATTTATATATATGAAATATTTAAAAAGTGCATGTGATTAGATAATTAACATTTGAAAAATTGTGGGGTAATTTCATATATTATTAGTTATTGCTAAGTACATACAGTATATTTATTATATTTAAAGTATGTTTCAGATCAAAACTAGAGTTAACATAACTAAAACATAAAAAAACATAAAAATCAATTATGCAGTATCACATTTAATCTAGACAGATTATTTCTGAAAACTTCCACAAGATAATATCCTACAGCACCTATCATGGTATAGGGTAATAAAGCAATTTTAATATATTCAGCTGGACCTCAGCTTGATATAACATGACAGCTTGGCTACCCAAAGGCCACTTACTGAACTCTTAAAATTAACCACCTACATCCAGTCTGGTGTTCCCAATGCGCTGTTTACTAATCACTGGATATGTAGGTATATCTGTGTGAATATGCAGGGAAGTGGAGCATGGCGGAGTGTAACTAAACTGAGGGAAATGAAGCTGTTATTTAAAATGGATCCAGCTCCAGGGGTGCTGCTAATCTCCACTCGATTGCTTGGAGACCAAAAAAGACAGACATTACTTCATTACATCTATAACCTATTGATTTGCTGTCATAGTTTGTACAGGACAGCTCATCACCCGGAATCAGGTGGACACTTAAAGAGGCTAAAGCCATCAGAATTATTTCCCAGCATGCATTATTGTCGCCTGTGGTTAGGAAGGCTTTCACCTGCTCTTATCTACATTTTAACTCAGGGTCAGTGTTATGCACTGTTGTGCTGTTACGTCCCTTTGAATAACATTCAGGATCACTATAACTGCGGTGTATGAAGATGTGTATGGTTTACTGTTATCGCTGAATCCTTAACGTGAAGAACAGCAGTTAGTAAACACCCTTCCCCCCTCTCTCTCTGCCTCACCACCCCATGTCTGTGTTTAATATATCACTGCATCATGACTGGTTGCCCTATAGGCTGTAATTGTACAAATCTGATAGTACTGCGTCCTCAAACAGACCCTACTCTCAGCTGAGAACTGTCTCATTGTGGAACTGTACACATCCTGTCCCCGTACTGTCGCTGTACTTACTGTATGCACTTTTGTAAGTCGCTTTGGATAAAAGCGTCTGCTAAATAAATAAATGTAAATGTAAATGTGAATGACGTCTAGGTAGCTTGTATGTCTGTTGTATGTCTATTTTTGTTGCTACTTTGGCTTTGTCCATAGAATTATTGTTGTGATGTTTTTGTTAGTATGTGATGTAAAGTACTCTGTGCATGGTACCCTTTGCATCGTTTTATCACGGTGAATTCACACAAAGCAGAGCAGTGAAAATATTCTTGTGGGTGCTGGTTTCAGTCATCTCTCCATTCAAGTGAAGCCGCCTCTGAAATCACTGTTGATTGACATTCACTGATCAATGTGCAGCGCTGCCAGCTGCTTCACCGTTCAGCTGTTCAGTCTGTGGGTCTGTCAAAAACGCTCAGGCAGAAAATTCCGAAAAAAGTTTTAAAAAAATGCGTTCCAATCCAGTCTAATGTAAATGTATTTAATGCAAAAAGTTTTAAAGGTGGTAAAGGTTTTTAGTTAAATGCCTCGCCTCCGTGTCATTTTTTTGTGTCCGTGATGATGATTAGAGCGGCCTCCTGCGAGCGGCAGAGGCGTGTAAAACCCTCTCAATGCTGTGAGAAGGATAACGACAGTACAGAGCAGAGCACAGTGAGAGCGGTGCGCGAGGGGGTAAACTCATCATGATAAATCTGAGCCCCCGTTTCCTTCCCCCTCTTTTTCCCTCCTCAAGTCTCCAATTTCCCACACAATCAATCAGTGGCCCTGCCCCCTATAACCCGCTTATTTCCCTGTTTCCTGGATTTGGGATCACAGGATGTAAATTCCTGACAAGGGTATCTATATATAATATTAATGGGCGCGGCAGAGGTCTGCTGTGAACAGAGCTCTCACTGCCAAATAAAGAGTGATCAGAGGCGGGTTACCCACCTCCCCCTGCTCCCTGCATCACCCTCAGGATGGATGTACCATCATTAGGCAAAGAAGCCCGGCCATTCTCCACAGAAACGGCCGAGTCGGAGGTACCCATCAATCTAGCCGGGCCAGGTTCCCTCAGATACTGTCACGCGTTACACACAAAACTGATGTCTGCACGCGGTGTGCGGAGCAACCCCACACACCGGCTTATCTGCGGCCGTCTGCGCCTCGGTCTCCCACGCCGCCACTCCCCAGGCTCTCCCCCCCTCTAATTTATTTACCGCTAGAAACGGCCACCAAGGAGACATCGGACAGGGAAGGAGAAACAGAATGCACCCCCCCTCTCCCCGCCCGGAATGGGGAGAGAGGGGCGCTGGGTGCTCTCTGTCAGCCCCCTGTTTCAGCCTTCAGGAGACGGTCCTGGTCACTTTCGTATGGGCCCACACTGGGGGGTCACAATGGCCCCCAGTCTCAGTTTAAGCAGAGGGAGTCACTTCACCCTGTGCTGAAGCGTTTGGCACTGTGTAGCCCTTGGTGGCACACACACATCTCAGATTACCTGCAAAACACCGCGCACTGTACGCCATCACCTTTGAAGAACTTTGCTCTGCTGCCTCCACTACCACAGGCTGACCTCCCTTAACCCTGTCGGCTCAAAGAAAAGCCCTCTGTCTTTCATGGAGAGGCATCTGCCAGACACTTCTGTTCTGCAAGGTCACTCCTGACCACGTATCAGACCCTACCAACAGATCAAGGAATGGCACTGACAAGGAATGGAAGTACGAGACCAACCATTTAAGAGTTTTGAGTAAAAATGTCAGCATATATTACGTAACTCAAGCAGAGTTATGTGCACACTTGTCTCTGTTTCTGATATATGCCTGCAGACTCACAACCTACATTCTCACTATTATATTCAGGATACTTTTTGACTGCACCTCCATGTCTGGTGTAATTCACCTCTGCAGACATTAATTAAGCAAACACATTTCTACTTTAACACACGGTTTTGCCCCCAGGGGTCTGAGCAGTGATTCCTCAGCTAAACGCGGCAAATTGGCACTGAATTAAAAATAAGGCTCTCCATCAGAAGAGTGGGGGTCGCTGTAAAGCATCTTTGAAAACTTCCGTATGGAAGAAAAAAAATCTGTTCCACTTTCGCAGATAATATCTTGCGGGCAACAAAGACCCTGTAGGAAGGATTGTATCTAATTGATTTCCTTGTTTGTTATGCTAATGTCAATGGAGAAAAAACACTGGGATATTTAAATCAAAAGAAAAGGCTGTCAAGCAAAGATCGAACAGAAGAATGGAGCAAAATTCTGCAATCTGTGACAGGCTATTGGTAATCAATCGAAATGTAGGAGTGATTGAAAAACCGTCCACTTCTCAATTGCAGCCAGTTTGAGAAACAATTTGAAAATAACAGTGACGAGAAAACAGACTGTGACACAGTCAATACAGTAACCACATGAAGGACAAATTACAGAAGTGCAAGGCAGGTGGCTTTTGTTGCCTTATCTGGCTGGATGCTGCGCTGACACCATGCATTGTACAAGCCTGACTGCTGCAGAAAAAAAAAACTCCATTGAAGAGATGTTTGAACACAGAGAAAGATGCATCTTATTAAGAACCTGGAAAACAGATTGTTATGAAAACTGGAGCATCTTTTAAAATGCATAAACTAATCTTTTTTTAATGATTATTTTCCTAGCCTAGCTAAATTAGTTTGGTGCAGTATATGATATAATTAAGAAATATGAGAAAGTGTATTGCCAAAAGAATGCTCTGGTAAGCATCCATAAGAATAATTTACTTTTGAATGGAAGCACTACAAATTTATGTTATACAGTTAGGCTATCCATTTTTTACCCACACAATCAGACATTTTATTTGACAGCACAGTTTATTTGTACAGTAGCACACTACCCAACTACTTTAATAAAGACACTGACTTTGCTATGAGTTTGCATACTAGAAAGTTTTGTTTTTTCTAAAGTGCACATTAAAATTAATATTCTCTGTCATGTACAATATTCACACCATAACTGGCTAACACTCTCAGCTGGTGTCAGAACACATACCAATTACAGCCACAAAAAAAATTATTTTAAAGAAATGTCTAAAATGCAGCTTTCTTCAGAACAGTCCCTGCCTCCCAGCTAATGCGTAAAATTAAAATAATGGTTTTGACTGAAGTGTACCTTTCATTTGTCCGTCTATGTCATAATTAATACTATTTAACTTTACAGATGTGCTTTGAAAACTGGTTAATGAAACCTGAGGTTGTGTATATTTTAAATAAATTATTTTCATAAGAAAAAAAGATAAGTATTTCAAAGTAATGGTTGGCTTCAGTAATCACGCTTTGTCTCTTTGGTCACCTGCCCACTGACACATTGGAACAAGTGGAAACTTTAGAAATCAACCAATAATTATTACAATTGCATTTTTGCATAAAACAGGACACACTATTTAATTTCTAGTTCCATCAAGATTGCTTTCCTTTTGCTCTTTTAAATATACTGCCAACCAGATTAAATGTTCCAAAAGCAAAGGCTTACCACAGCTGGTTAACTTTCAGAAAGTGATGCTCTTTAACATCTGATATATCAATATAACATTTTTCATTATGTTGCAACTTGAAAGGTCACAGAGGTGCTTGAGAAACGATCCTGAAAATCCATCCTGAAATAATAAGTCCCTCCCACTTGGATGCCCCCAGCATCACTTCTCCAAAATCCAGCACCACTTTTACAGACAGGGTATTTAGCCTCCAGAATTTTGATTTCAAATAATACACACATATATCAGCTGGATCAACCAGCTAAAGGAAATGAAAGTGAGTATAAAAACACCATAGCGTTGGTGCTTGAAGTTGTGGGGAGTTTCTCTCTCTCATCGATAGCAGGTGGAGCCACACGGCCGCACCACAGAGATGCTGAAAGAGGCTGTGTGCTTCTCTGACTCGCCTCCTCTACCCTGTTCCCCTGCTGCCATCTTTTGTCTCTTTCTGCACTTTCTGTCCCCCCCCCCCCCCCCCCCCCAGCCTCAGCCAGCTTCCAAGGAGAGTTTCAGGGAAGAGGAGAGGAGAGCTGGGATGAGGGGGGGGGGCTGGGGGGGGGAGTGGTGTCTGACTTGTTAGTCCACCACTGTCCAATTTGTTGAGGGTGGTGTGTTTGATTAAAGCAGGGGTCCCTCTTGGTACTCACCCCTCCCATCAATCACATTGATAAGTCCCAGAAAGGCAACATATTGCCTGGGAAGGGGATGGGGAGGGATATCAATTTCACTGTCGTGCCGCTGTCTCCCCACCCCAAACATCTTGTGCGGTTTTTGTGGAGGTGTGAACCGCCAGGGAGGAGGTGAAGGGGAGAGAGGATGCCGTGGCGCTTGGGGTGTGTGTCTGTTTGAAGGGGGGGGGGGAGGGGGGGCCTGGTTTGGGGTCGATTTAAGGTTTTTTTGTTGTTTTTTTTCTTCTCTCAAACTCAGCCTGTGCTTCCCACAAGTGCTTGGTCTGAGTATACAGAGAGATGTATGGTCCTTAAAAAAGAAACCGCAAACAGCAGCAGTTCTGGAGTTCTCTGTCTCTCTCGCTTTCTTTTGCAGTACCAATCATATAAAAAAGAGCAGATGACTTCCTGTTGGACCTCCGCCCCCGCCCCCGTGTGTGTGTTCGACAGAAAGTCTGCGGTCTCCTTCAGAGTGCGGGTGAAAAGAGCAGCGTGTCAATGTTGTGCTAAAATACATATCAAATTCACTCTGTCTTGTTAGCAATATATAGACAATAAGCCATGCGCCAATCAATAGCTATACAAAGGTGTGAGATGCAGGCCAAGGTTAAAGTCAGGGTTAGCAGCACCACTTTTAATAAATTAATAAATAAATGAATACACAAATAAATAAATAAAAACAGGAGCCATTTTTAGAAAAGCCAAGCCTGGCCAGGACAGAAGACACCGCATCTCAAAGCTTGTGGTTTTATACAGAATGCAATTAAATATTTGCAACCTTAATGAGCAAAAAGTTTTATTGTGTCACAGTAAGATGTTAGTTTTCTGTCCTAAATTTGCAATAGATAGCTGAGGCCTACGATGACATACCTTTATGTCATTGCTGTTTGAAAAGTAAAAAACAGTTTGAGAAATATATTAGCAGTGACTAAAATTTCATGTATATGACTGTAGCTGGTATGAAATTAAGTCATACATGTTACTCAAGAGTGTTACTCTTCTTTTGTATCACTATGGATCAAAACTTTATTTGTAATCAAATGTAATAATTAATGTCCGCTTAGTTCATATTCAGCTTTATCCGCTTCAATTACAGTAACTATTTTTTACATAGTGGGTTGTGTTCCACACCTGAATAATTTATTGCATAGGATGCATGCCGAATATGTGTCTTCTTCATAATGTTCATAATGTTCTTTTACACGTGCCTTCAGATTTGAAAATAAACCATGAACTGATAAAATATTATTTAACCATCTAGTCTAAATTAAATTAATAAAGATTATTTTGCAAAGCACAAGTGAAATTGCTTCTAGTACTGTTAATAATAGTTCACAAATGAATCTTAGAAGTACTCACAATATTGTAATTTGATAGTATCATGTATGTGTGTACTGAAAAATACAGACATTACTCTGTATTTAATTTTCCATACAATCAAAGTGTAAAAGTCTATATTCCATTTATTTGATAAGGAATTATCTTAATTTCATGTTAATACCTAAGGCTTCATATCCTCCCACAATGTGTATTAATTTTTAATATAAATACACTGTGATATTGTGTTTGATTAACTTAATGACAATAAAACAGTTATCACCATCATCATCATTAACATATATTACAAGGAAAGAATGTCAATAATAGCAATTGTTTTTATGAATGCAGTTAATACCTTTTCCCAGTTTATTATTATATAGTTATATTCTTGTAATTAATTACAGGAGGATTATTATTATTGCTCCTATTGCTATTGCTATTAGGAATAGGAGCATTATTCAGTAAATGGATATTGTGAAGTGAACTAAAAAATATACAAACCAATATAGAACTAGTGGTATCACACTAGTGAAAGACAATGTCACGTTTTTTTATTAATATTATTATTAATATTATTGTTTTCACTCCTTCCATAATGTTGTATATCCCCTATCACCCTATATTTGATAACATTTTAATATGTTATTAAAGTTTCTGAGTTTTTCTTTTAAAAACAATTTACTTTGACTAGTGTGCCAAATACAATACATCACTTTCTGTTGGCTTGTTACCTGTTCTCGGTCCCTTTTCACCTCCTGTACGTGGCTATAGATAGATATATAAAGTATTCAGATCTCCCCACAGCAGTGGGGTGTCAGGCCTCTGCCGTTTTATTTCCCCTGCATAGCACTAGCATTCACACACAGACACATACACTAATTACCAGAATTTACTCCCTGTAACTACATCAAAATTAAAATAAGATGAAACGTCAGCGATTTTGCCCCCTTTACACATGGATTGTATTGTCCTTCTCTTTAACTTTTGAATGATAATGATAGAAATTACATTTTGGCAATATTAATAGCTGAACCTTGGAAGCAGAAAGAGAAGAAGAAGTCACCATCTTCTTTTTTTCTCGTTCCTAAGTGCTAACATGGGATTTCCTGGACCCATTGTGGTGTCACCCAGACCCTCCGCAATTCCGTTGTGATGATAATGGATTCGGTGTTGTTGGCTCAGAGGTCACAGGGTCAACATAAGCTCCTTAATGGACTGTGAAATAACTCTAACTGCATTAACCTCCTCAGATCACATGGTGCCACACGCTCTCCCACTCCTCCAATCACATTCCTTTACGGGGGGGACAGGACGATGCGATTGGATTTTAATTTGCAAAGCGCACACCTGAAGGAAAAGAGAGACTTTCCTAACTGAGAGAGGTGAGGTGATGAAGGGCAGGTGGGGAGAGAGGCGGTACTGCTGCTGCTGCTTAGCCACACAAAAACAGCTCATGATGCTGAATATTATGTATATATGAAGTACATCATGACTATATGAGTGTGAACTATATTATGAATATATGAAGTATATTATGAATATACAGTATGAACTATTATGGTTAAATCAGTGTGTCCCATGATTTTGGCTAGGTAAAGTGTGCAGAGTAATTTCAATTTTAAGTAATTCTTTAATTCTAGGTAAACTATAATTAATGAAAATGATGAATTAAATGAAACAGTGCCACTGTTGCTAGGGTAAAAAAATATTAGAAATAATAATTTTGAATAAGAAGCTTTTGTAATTTTATTCTTTACAAGAATTTTTGGATTTTTGGATTCTTTGCTTAAACCGAATGCTTCTTAGTCCTTCTGATCATTAGATCATAGTTAGGCCAATTGTAAAAGTGTAAGGTATGCATGTATCTTTTAGTGCTAGACCTTTCTTCTGAGTACTCACTGGTTTGGTTCGCATGCTTCATCCCACTCCATTGTGCTGAAGGCAGGACCTTGCTTTGGCCAGTGAGATACCAGCAGATTCTCTGATGTGACGCAGTGCACCTGCAGCCACAGATCAAGCAGGCAGCCCGTTACTCACCTGTGAGAACGCTGTGTGTTTTTAGGTGAAAGCAGTAACGAATACAGTATACATGATGGTGGTGTGATGCCTTATGTGCTTATGTGCTTATAGGTCTTGTTTTCCCTCACACGCAGTGCGTGCACTAGAGATGCTCCTAGAAGTCATTGCAAACACACTGTTCTTTTAGATCTTGTATCTGTTTGTGCGGCAATGCCTACATTTGGAATAGGAGAGACGTGTTGGGCATAGCAGCTTGGTGTGCAGGTGCTCAAATTCCAATGTATTTTGAAGCCCACAAATGGAGAGTAGGGTGGCTCCTGCTATCCCTAGGGACAGTGTTTGGTACATTTTGATTGGTTGAGGGATGTTCATGTGAAAAGACCGCCTACACAAGTGATGGACATGCCCAGATCAACACCGCATGCAGAATGTGAGGGGTGACCATGCGTCTGTGGTCCAGTCTCAGCACCCTCACCGGAAGAGTGTTGATTATATTCTCCAGTAGCAGGTTACACTGTGTGATTTATCCACCCGATTTACTCTTTCCAACTTGCAACTTACAGCTTGCAGGTAAACGTACACAGTGAGGGATAAGCATCTCTCTTACAAAACATGCAGATAGCAACAACGCTGAAGGTTACCTGCAGCTGTGGCCTCAGCCTCAGCAGAAAAAGAGAGAGATCTGCAGTACCCACTAAGAGAACACAAACAAATTCATGAACTTCTCTTACAAGGTGCTCTTGATTATTAACATGAATTATCATTGCTTGCTGGGCTTGGAGAAAACAATATTACATATTTGATGGATGTGCGGTCTGGACAGCTGTATGTGTTCTACGGTCAGACGATGGTGTTGATGGTTAAAAATTTCCCTCCTGTGAGAGGCCTTTTGGTGTGATGAGCAGAGGGCAGGCATCAGTGTAGAACCACAAGCACTTCATTATGGGGTAGCTATCAAAGCTTTGATTTTCCTGATTATATTGACATTATAATAGCCTGGTGTTTCTTTCGGTGATGGCCCAGCCAACTGAACGGGTGTACTGTAGAGTTCTCATTGATTGCCGCAAGTGTTGTCCACCAGATGTTCCATATCAGGTACAGCAAAAATAATCTTGCTGTATTTATTAATCAATGTCAGACTGCCACAGTTACATTTCCTGATTTCATCATTAATGTTTCTCATTGTCCTTCACTGTAGACTCTCATTTTCTCATATTTTCTGACTTCTTAGTGGTTTTTGTTATTGTGGGATTTTGCACGGTAAGACTGCTGGAAAGGGATAAGGACTCTTAGCGGTATTAACTCACACAGCCCGAAGAATGAGGGCACGCTTCAACAGAACTCAAAGTCTTCCTCTCCCCGAAGTAAATCGCGAGTGACGAAGCAGGGTGTTGAATTTCATAACGCTGACGGCGCACGTTCCGTGTGAATGAAGGATAAACAGCGATTAATTTCGGTCAATAAATAACAGTTTGAGGCCCACATCGAAAGTCGAACAATTACTTTTCCATTTTTCCTGCCAAATGGCCTGATGAGGGAAAACAGGGGATTGGGGCCGCGTAAATCAGTCTTAATTTCGCCTTCCCCATTAAAAAGCCGCCATTAAGGCCTTCCTCGCCTCATTTCATCTTCTTCTTGTTTCACTTTTTCAATTTGGGCGAATGGGGGAGTTCACTCATCATAAAATTTCACTTTGGCTGGCCTATCATTTGCATCTGAGCCAATAAATAGCAATTAGCATTAACAATTAAACCAGAGAGTGGAACCGATGCAGCTCCCTCGGAAGGCTGATGAATGGGCAGAGAGGTGCTTTTCTGGGGGAGCTCGGGAACATTACCTTCAGCAGCCTGCAGTAAAACAGAGCCTTCACCAGGCCACTACATCTCCCCAGAAATACATGTTGATTTATTCAGTGTCCTACAGAGCTCTCAGGAAGTCTTCTACATGTGCAGTGTTAAAAGTGTCTGGTGGCCACACGGGTGTCAGGTTCTTTTCACAAAGTATGAGTCAAACGTTAAAAAAAAAAAAAAACCTGATGGGGGTAATGTATCATTCAAAACCCAAATTAGCATTCTGACATGTTTTCCCAAAAAACAATATGTGCCATTTCCTGAGAAATTAAGCATTAGTAATACATGGCTACTCAGCATTGCAGCATCAAGTGAACTGTTAACATGCTGTTCCTCTCAGGGATAAACGTACCTGAACAAAAAAAGCAGAGACTTAAACACTTTTTCAGAAGTCCTTTCAAAGTGAAATGTATTTTATTCCTTTTAAAATGGACTGAAAATAGGCTGAAGCTCATTAGCTCATTTAAGCAATAATGTCTGAATCACAGCTGGTCTGGAATATTTTGGTTACCACCATGGAACGCTACCACAATACACATTTTTTAATTTCAGCTTGGGGTTGGAGTCTAGGCTGGGAATCACACCTGGCTATATGGACCAGGTAGATAAAAAGTGGATAAAGGTGAGAAAGAGGAAGATGGAGAGAGAATGACACGAGAGGGGGGGAGGAGTGGCATTTTTATACCCGTACAGAAAGCTGAATTTGCAGGTTGAGGCGTTGCCCTGCAGAATCATTGTTTAAAACTTTAATAAAGTTTTATTAAAGTGCTGTAAAAGAAACAATTGCTGGGGAAAGAACTGTCTGCACTAATCATAGTGTTGCAGCATTTTCTGAGCAGAGATTTGATATGTAATTTCCACGCTCACAGCAGGCAGCTGATCCTTTTCAGTTATGAATTAGAATTGTGACATTTTCATACAGTAAACATTTTTCAAAAGGAAAGCCAAATTATTCTTATTAGATATAGTAAAATGATGGCTATTTTGATATGTTCCCAAAGTAGCTGAAGTAGCAAAGGAGAAAACACAGATTTGTACACTTAGTTAGAGGCAGTCTTTCCATTGTTTGATCATTAAGTATGTAAGATGTATCTTATCTTACATTGTATCCATAGCAACTTTGTGTCTTTGAGTTTGTATATATGAGTTTTCAGCTGCTGGTTTTTATAATTAAACACGTTTTGGCATGAGCTAAAGACGCTGACAGCTCTCTGGGTCCCCAGGAGCAGCAGTCGGGGCTGGGAAGCTCAGCCTGCTCGCCACCTCCGTCACACCAGCACATTTTAATGCCTTTTTAGTGAGCCGTTTTATTTTTCCTTTGTGGAAAATGAAAGCCAATTGCAGTTTTGAAAGGCTTTTTTTTTCTGGATAACTGTTAACAACGTGACTCTCCAGATTTACACTCATCTCAACGAGTCGGCGAGGGCTATTGTCAAAATCTGCCAAAATCATTTTCTGTTCCATCCGGCCCACCGAATCATCTCCTTCCATAATGTCCAGCTCTGCTCAGACATTAAAAGGAATCCCTTGATCCTAATTCTTGTACTTTAACAACAACAGAGCCCCTCCTTGGCCCCGTTGATCCGACGCCGCTGAATGGAGGGGTGCATGTCTGCGGGGGTACACACAGCGGGGACAACGCCCGACGCTAACGCGGGAACACCGTCATAGGCGCCGGCGCTTTATGAACCCATCCGCTCGTATTAATCATCCCATAAATGCACTGACACAGCAGAATCCTGCTCCTGCCCAGCAAAGCATGGAGTAAGGACAGTGGCACCCAAAAGCACAGGGGCCCTGGCGAAACGGGAGGAGTGCGGCTGCTTTTATTAACATCACAGGCCCATTAGAATGCTCTCTGTTCTCCTTCGCTGGAGCGAAAAATGAAGACCCTCCCGAGTGCGGGACTCCTACCGTCTCCACCGGGGTGATGCACAGGCGAGCAGTAGTCATGTTGTAACGCTTGTAAGAAACAGATGTTCCTTCCCTGACAAATCTCCCTTCTTGATTTATTATTCATTTGCTCAAATCACAATGGAAAGTCTTTGGCCCATTAATTAAATCCCAAGCAAAATAAAATTTGCGGCCAGAGCTCATTACTGGTAAATGACTTTGACACATCATCAGATTTGAAGGTAAAACGTACAACTTTTGGAAGTGAAAGGTGGGAGTGGCCTCTTCACCTCCGGTCCTTTGGTGGGTCGGTGTGCTGGGGGCCGGGACAGAACTGGGACAGGTAGGCGAGAAGTAGGTGTGGACCAGGTGTGCACTGCTGGGATGGGCTTACAAGGTAAAGGCCTTACAAACCTGAATAAAATTACAGAGCACCACCCCTGTGCTCTGAGTGGACTGGAGAAAATAAAGTCAGCTAATATATCTTTAAAATGATCCATTCATAAAACTGTCTCATTTCCAGTAATTGTCTGTCTGTAATTACTACACTCAGAACCACTACTTGAAGTATCCGTAAATATTTCAGGCTTTGTGAATATTTACTTGCATATATGCTATAATATGCTATTTAAAGTTTGTCCAAATCACATGCCATTCTCAGAGTTTGTCCATAAATTTTTGTGCATTTTTGAACCAGTAGTGTATTTTGCTCCATCCTCAGGATTGGTTCATATTTTGTTTCACCACTGCGGTGGTGTATGTCTCTGACAGCGGAACAGTGGGTTAGTGTATCTGTTTTTTTATTTTCTAGTGGAATCAAAACTGACTTTGGGGAGGTAGAAAGAAAAAATCTGCATTAACGTAAATAAGAGCTTGCAGGTGTAAACTTTTTTATCAATCAGTTAGATATGTTGCATAAACTATTTAAACTTCTCACATATTTTTTTCAAAAGTTCCAAAATCCACAAATTCTGTCATGCAACAACACAGTGATGTATACACAAATGCAGTTCCACTTTCCCTCACAGGAAGCATACAGAAATCTGCTGCCACAAGTTTGCAGGTGATGACTTAAAGAAGACTTAATATTTCTACTTGTTATGGGTACATAACTCAGACACTGTCACCATTATCCACGTAATTATTATTTTTTTTTTTAATTTTTGACTGTTACAAATTCATTCCAACAGTCTAACAGTGGCTGAGGTTAACAAAAAAGCAATAAAAAAGTTAAAAATACTAATACTTGCTAGGACAGTGCAGTGGGGTTAGCTTCTGCCTGTGTCGTAGTTTACAGCAGTTTGATGTGTCTAACTGTAAGAGTGCTAATTTTCTCCAGGATCCAGGTAGATGGCTTAGAATAACTCAGATCTTCAGTAATTCCTGCAAAGTAGCTGCCAGTCTCAGAGTGCTAAATGATCTTTACCAGAGGAGAGCTATGAAAACACCCAGAGGTACCACCCCACCAAAACCACCTTTCATCATACACTTCTGCTGTGGACTCATCACAGACTTTAACATTATTAGCTAACAATACTGAAACAAGAATTGTAAAATGAAAAAAAATACATTTTAAAATGTTACTATATATCCTATTATTCCTCTTATGAATTTCACTTCCTGTTATTGCTTCTTTTTATCCTTCTGTGTAGATCACTTTGCATTACTTAAGACAGGCAAAATAAAAAGGAAATAAAATACATAAATAAAAAGATTAAAATGTTTCTGTTGACAAACCAAAATAATCTTACCAAACCAATGTTGCGGAAAACAAGTTAACACAACAGTAAAGAACACACACTGAAGATATATGCGTTAGAATGTTGAGCCGATACATGAAAACATGTTAGACTTCTATAAATGACAGAAATTGAAGGACAGGCTAAGAGGCTAACAAAAGATCAAAACCTAACAGAATCCTATAACCTGTAACAGGACATGGAGCTGACCCAGGAAGTGAAACGTCTCTTGACTGCTGGTGAGGTCACGCCTCACACGGACAGCTGAGAGGCGCCCTGCAATTGTTCTGAATTTGAGTTTGATGAAAGTCAGCCGTCCTTTATTGAGGGTGTGTCTGAATCAGAGTGCACATCCCAAATAAAGAAGGAGAGGTATTTTAAGATGGGGCAGGAACTCTGACGGCTCACTCAGTGTCCCTTGTAGTATATTCATTACATGGGGCTGGTAAGAGGATGCCATCAATAGCAAGATTAAATACGTATTGACTGGCATCAGAAGAGACTCGGGTTTGATAATCTATTGTCCCTTTTCCCCATGTGGCTGCTTTGTTTGATAAAACGCTGAGCGCGGTGTAAAAATACCCCACAGCCTGCAAATTGCATTCCTCTTCACTTAGGCTTGCTCTTGCTGCAAAGGCGCATTGAAGGCTGCTAAAATTAAGTGGTGTCACTTCTCAATGACACTTTAATGATACTGGCACTCAATAAAAGAGATGAGGATGGTTCTGAGCATCTGCTAAAGATAGTCCCTCAGACAAAATGACACAAAAAAAAAACATCCAAACGACTAAAACTTCCTTTGTCTCAGCTGCCGTGAGGACCATGGGGGACCGGGCCAGTCTAATTAAGAGGGTCCAAGGGGAGAGATGGTGTCATTTCTGCTTGGCATCAGGAGTTTGGCACGGGTGAAACGGTTGGCATCAGTCCCCTCAGAGGGAAAGGGGAAAAAACAGATGAGGGAAGAGATAAATACGAGGCATGTAGTGGGTTTGGCACGTGAGGCGCATTTTTTGGCATTCTGTCTGCGGCCAGCCTCTCGCTGCTCGGCGGTGTTGGTGTTACTGCTGAGAGTGTTTGTGCAAGCCGGCGGTGTTCTGCCAACCCGGGCTGCCACAGCAGGTACAACTACATGCCTACAGCCACAACTACATCCCTACAGCCACAACTACATGCCTACAGCCACAACTACACGCCTACAGCCACAACTACACGCCTACAGCAGGTACAACTACACGCCCACAGCCACAACTACACGGAGTCAGCACTTACACGCGCGGGGACCAGCTGATCAATCAGAGGAGGCTGGGACTGAAACGTCGATAAATAAAGCGTGATTATAACATGTTTAAGCGCAGCGTGTGTCAGGCTAATGCGCATTCACACGACGGCTCCTCTACGTTACAATTCAACAGCTGCTGGAAGAGGAGATGGGCACCCGGGAAGCGGCCTCTACCTCCCTCATCACCACAGACTGAAAGCGGGAGCCACAGGAGGGGAGATAAGGCAGAGGTGCAATAGCAGCACTCAGGCCCCTCAGACAGAGTCCAGACGTCAGTCACTTGCTGTGAAACCGACAGACGCCTGTGCCCTGTGTGGTGGTGCGTTTCACTCTAACAGCGCTCGGATCTCTAACGGGAGCTCACCTGTAACACTCTGGTTCATACTTACGCTGCGAGCTCACAGTGATCTCTACCACTTCTGTTTATCATTTGATTTAAGAATACTGATGAACGTATGTAAGACAGATTGACATGTTATTAGTTCCATTCCAGTGTAAAACTTATTTGAGCTGTAATAGCAAGTACAATAATGTGACATCAACCGTAGTGTCACACCATATTACAGACAATATAAAATAAAAATGTCCAAACTCAATCAATTCGCAACACAAACGAGCATTTTAGTGTAGTGTATTAGTTAAATTTTGACATCTTCCATGATAGTTTACTGTTCAATGTCTTCATTCACCCACACTTTGAAGCGGATTTGGGTATGCCTGTCACACTTTGGTGAGCCTGTTGTAAGTTTATACAACTACTGATATTAGATGGCAGCCCCGTCTTACTTATATGTTTCTGTTTTATGAAAAAATAAAGATTTAGAATTATACAACAGTTGGCATTATTATTATATTACTATTATTATTATTATTAACTTTGTAAATTCTCCCTGTAACTCTGAGTACCATCAGGCCTCTCACTCACTCGCTCACCTCCCTGAGTTCTGGCTGGGTAAGGGTAAGCGGGTCCAGTTGGGCTGGCAGGGTTCCTGTCAGGTTAACAGCGCAGGGCGCTATAGGAGAGGGGAGCGGGGAGACTGAGAGCAGGAGCGAGCTGCAGGGGGGGTCCCCGCTGCAGACAGACAGAGAGCGCTGACCCCCGGGCGTCGCCGTGGCAGCGGCGAGGTGGTGTCCAGCAGGAGATGACAGGAGTGGACAGCGTGTCAGCGGCGAATCGCGGCCCCTCATCCGCACGCCCGTCCCCGAGCTGGCAGCTTTACCCACGCAGACGCGATGCAAAGAGACAGGGCTGGAATGTTCTCTTTTTGAGACGTCACATGGACTCGGCCGCCGGAAAGGCAGGGGGAAAATCATGCTTTCTGATCCTCAGTGTCACTTTTTATCAGTCTGCTGTGAAAACGGTGGCCGTTCTGCTTTTCCTCTTCCCCGGCCTTCGCTGCAGGTTCGTGACGCCACAGGTACCCAGGCGAGCACTTCTCTCTCGCTCTCTCCAAGGCGGTCCCCGGCTGGAGGAGCAGGTGACACCATAAACCGCCCGCAAAATACGCAGCAACAACAAATAAAATCCTGTGGAAACTGATCGATTAGGACAGCAGTTTCTAAGGGGTCAGAAAAAAGTGGAGGCAGATCATCTCTGCCCCCTGTCTCTGCACAAGGCAGAAAAACAACAGCAAATAGAAAGTGATTTTATACGACTCCTAAAGGAATTTAACTCCCAGTAAAAGCTAAGATTCTCAAAAATGTATTAAGTTGTTTAATTGCAAAAGAAAACATTTTTATTAAAATTAATTTTAAAAATTAAAAAAATAAAAAAACAGCTACTACACATTTTCAAGTTGTATAAATATATTTTTATGTGCACACCCATACATTTACTCAAATGCAATACAATCATTGTTTTTTTTCATATGCATGTAGTGCAATTATACAAGACCCCAATCCCTCCTCCCCAAAGCTAAAAAGCTAAAAATTTTAATCAATCAGGGGCAAATTAAACAGTGAAATCTTGCACCTGTAAAACGTAACAGTCCTGCAGGTTAATATATTCCCATAAAATGTGTATAATTTTCTTTGGGTCCCCCTGGTTTTACCATAGAGCGGCTGGAGTTTCTGTAAGTTTTGATGGAAATGGTTTCCTTTGGTGCCGTTCCCACCTCGTCTGTATTGCAGGGAAATTTGTCTCTGCATGTGCACACATATGAACCAGTCAATCTCTGTGGTAAGGAATGATTAATTTATCTCCTCTCTCCGCCGGTGTGTCCAGGGAAACTATATATGCCTTACTCTCTGGAGCAGCACTGACCTGAATCTGCTACCTCTGGTCCCTGTGACAGGAGTCAACAGGTTAAGAGGAAACAACAACATTAGCAATGCTTATGGGAGGGAGAGAGGGAGGAAGGGAATGGGAGAGACAGAGAGAGAGATGGAGGGAGGGAGATGGAGAGAGAGAAATGTAGGTAAACGGAGGGGGGTCGGATTCTGTCCTTACCCTTCTAATCAGTGAATTAAAAGATTCACGAAATACACTATCTAACCCATTAAAATGCATAGATTCCCCATTATCAGAGTCTAGTAAATATAGGACACACAGGAGGTTCATTCAGACTCAGAGTGGCGCCAGGAGTCTCACAGCTGTGCTCTGCAGGTGTCACACGGTCACAAGTGACACTGGAGAACTTAACCAATCAAAGCTCACGGTAATGGAATCTCATGCTTCTGTCAGTCATGTCTGAATTGCATTTATTCTAGCCTCTGAGAACAGGTTTTGTGTTTGTATAGAATGTATGACTATACAACCAAGCATCACAAAGACTTTAACCAACATCAAGAGGGGCATATAAGAATGTAAAGCTTAAATTAAATGTGATTTGTTAATTAATTATAATAATGAATTATAAATTTTCTTTGACATTTGTTCCTGAAAGTGTATGTAGTGTGTAACTTTATTTTAGAGAACAGTAACACTCTGAAATGAAAGGTTACTAAAGTGAACAGCTAAATGAAATCAGGTGGTTTGCAAAAGCACTGTTTACCCTTAACACACCTGTGAAGAGGAAAAATACCGAGAGTCAGCGAAACAATGCATTCAAACTTCAGCGGCATGAACTTTTAAATATTTCATTAGCAGCTCAGACTACAGGAGCCCATGATCAGGAAGCCCCTGTCTCTGCTGTATTGATGTTCTCATCTTTGGCACTATTCTCGTTTGGAAAGAAACAAAGAGTTACACAAAAGGGGATGGAAAGGATTGATGAAACACAATTCAATGGGCTCTCTAAAATTAGAGCAGAATGCCCTGCCTGCTCGGAGGTCACAGCTGCAGCCTTAAATAAATTATTAATCATGATGTGGATTAAAATATTGGCAGCCGGTTATCACAGGGGGGAGGCAACAGGCTTCCGTGTCTGCAGTGACACAAAGTTAGAGCCAGAGAGCACAGCGGTAAATGGTTTAGGTCTTCATTTTTCTGTTTTGCCAAATGTATTATGGAAAGCATGTAACCAAGTAAATGAAGTATACTTCCTTGCACGTGGTGCATATCTGCGCACAGATAATAAAGTCTAATGTGTAAAACATTAAATATTTTCATTTCCATTTTCCAGCCTTCCTCTGTTCTGTTGCATGAGCCATGAGGCTTTCATGACAGACTAAAACCAACACTACCCAAATGCGAGTCCAATTCCCTACCACAAGCTTCAGAGGCAGGCTGGAATCCCACGATCCCCTTTGCTTTCTAGTGAAAGGTGGGTACATTTTCACTAAATCAGTTGCTAAAGTTGTTTGGCAAAATGTCTTCACTTCATTGATGTCACTCTGATTAAGAAAACTTCTCAGCATTCAAAAGAATCTTGGACAGTGTGGACTGTGGAATGCACAGTTCTTGCAACAGTATTAAGATCAATGCATGTTATTTACAAGTGTAGATTTCATTCTGTTTATTTATACTGTATACCAGGTACACTACTGTGTAAGAGTAAATACTGATCAACCACATAACTGCATAAGAGAAGGACAAAATTCCATTCTGTTGTACAGTTTTGAATCATTATAATTTATACTAAATTGCTATAACCTTTAGATCTGTGCTAATGACCCAATACTGTAACAAACAGCTCCTTACGTCCTCAGATACTCTTTTTTGGCTGGTTGTTTGGACCCTCAGAAGCCCACCCCACAGGGAGCATTTTCTGAAATGATGCCACACACCGTGCAGTATCATTGTGAAAAGCAGTATGTGTGGGAAAGCGTTGTTGTAGCACAGGTGAAGTGAGAGTGTTGCAGTGCTCCTGTGAATTTCTTTTTTATGGCTTCTTAACTCTTACTCAAACAAGAGGCCAATGTTAATGATATAGGTGGTCTCACTGCTTCCACAAAACAAGGTATAAACTGACTGGTTAAAATTATACAGCCACACCTGATACAGTTTATATGCCACCATTTCTTAGGGAGGACAAATAATGGTTCACAGTCCCATGTCTCACCCTTCCTGCCCCCGCCCCCCCACTGGTTTTCACAAAGGGTGTATCATCAGACTCCATGTCTGAGAATAACCTGTTCAGGTGACCACGTGAGGGTTGTGAACAGCGGAAGGCTAAGAGTGTAACCTAGTGAAGTCCACATTTCTCCCAGGAGAGGTCAGAAAGGACGTCTTTTATTTGCTCAAAGTGAAACATCTTGATATGTATGATCTGAAGTACAAGACTGTATCCCTCACTATACCACCCACAGAGCCTTCTGCATATTTCAGCTTATTAATAAAATCTTTATAATCAATGGTGTCGCATTCTGCACTTAAGTCAAGAAGGACCATTATGAAATCATATCCTCCGCCTGCAGAGATAAGTAGATCATTTACAACTTTTATAAGAGCGGTTTCTGCCCTATGACCAGAGGTTCAGACAGATTTCAGTCAGTAACCTGAGAACTAAAAAATGTGGGTTATTGCTGTGCTACCAATGTCTTTTTTTTTCCCTTTTCGTTAAAGACAGGGCAGATTATAAATAGGCCTATTTTTAATTAGGTCTGGGCTTTTTGGTAAGTAAGAGCTTTATTATAGCTATTTTTGAAAAAGTCAGGCTCACACCCCACAGAGAGTTGTTGTCTATTTTTTAAAATGGGGTTTGCAGGAATAGAAGGTGAGGAACATTTCGCCATTATTATCTTAATTAGACCGAACTGATCTCTGAATTCTAGGGATCACCCTGGCCCAGCAGAACTACTGCTGTTCCTGATTACTGAGTTTTATCTACAGGTATTAGTGCAGGTGTGTATTTTCTGTGTTCATTTTTAATGAAATAAATCTATAAAATTACATTACAATGGTACCTCTTAGGTGAAGGAGTTGTACTCAGGATAGATATGTCATTTTATAATTCCATTTACAAGAAAGGAATTCATTGCAGCTGTTAATTTTTATTTTATAGCCAGATAGAATCAAGTATTCATTTTCCACTATGATAAAGGAGATTATGGAAGATGTATGAAAATACATTTTACGATGTAAAAAGTAGAGGGGCACATACTTTCAGACAAAAACAAGTCTATTTTCTTACAGTATAAAGTCTCGTAGTGCCACTTTTTGATGTTTGTCCTCTGTAGGAGCAAAAAGTTCAGTTTGTAAATTTTGTTGTAAGCATATTTCATTTAAGTGGACTAAAATGTAAATCACTCTTCCCTTCTGTAGCAATGTCACATCTGACAGTGCCATTTGTTCTTGTCCAGATCCGAACTGGGTTATTCAACATTTTTTTCGGTGTTTCAGCTCAAAGCTGCGTATGTGTCGGTATCACAATTAAAGTCATTGTTTGCCCTTCACTCCAAAAAAGGACCATTGCCTACATATAGTGTAGGCTGTCACTTTCTTGCAACGATCTATTAGCTTTTATTTTTTCCCAGCCCCATTAATCTCAATACTAAGTCACGCCAAGCCTGGAAACATGTCTCTCTGAAGCTGAGATGTCACAACTGTATTCAGTAAAAAAATGGTATATTCATGAACTCCATTTGTATGGTGTCCTTCCCTTTGTCACTCTTTCCACATACAGCATATGCTTCACTCTGTGGAGAATAAAATCAAATTTGTCTGTCTTGTCAAATTGTCATCAAAGTGATCCTATCACAATTAGATTAACATTTTGTCAAGCAGTTGAAAGGAGGGAAAATGAGACAGGAGCATATTACACTACAGGCGTTTATTAACCCTTCGCATCCCTCCCGCTACATGGAGATGATGCTGGTGTCATGCAAATCAGTAGGTTCTGTGATCCGACCCAGGGACTCAAACCCTCACAGGTATGAGAGCCCCATTCCATAATAATGCTCAGAATGCTATTATTCAAGCAGTCTGATGCCCCCCCCCCCCCCCCCCCCCGGGGAGTCACCATGCTGGCTATGGGACCTCCTGCACACCACCTGCACCAGTTAACCCCCAGCACCTTAAAGATCACTATTCCATTGCTAGTAAACTGTGAGATCCAGATTTATAATAGTGTAAGATCTGATAAAGGTACAGTACGTTAGACTGAACAGTACTCTAGACTGAACATTGCGCAGTGTCTCTTCCAGAGAGAGACAGATACAGTTAAAGAGCCTGTGGGAGAAGCTTGCAGACAGACATGTCTTCTGAAATATACTGCATACATTGCCTGTCAGCTGAAGGCTTCCCTTACCATTAACCAGCCCGCCAATAAGTGTATTTTAATAAAATGCATTTTATGTGGTGAGAGAAAGCGGTAAGAGATGCCAGCACAATGGCAGGCCATGCCACAGCTAAAAGCAGGCCCTGACATTCACCTCTCCTGTTAATTAACTGTGATGACTTACTTTCATTTCTCTATTCTAAGGATCACTTCATTTAAAGATACAAAAACAGGCACTTATTTGTTCATAAATGTTCATGCTTCATAATGTTCCACTGAGGTGCAAAAATCAGAGCGTGGTTCTACGCGCTGTATTAACGAGAAAGCGAAATACGTGCACAGGTGGGCTTCATTGTTTAAAATTAAGCCATAAATGCCATTTGCTCTCCCTAGGCTCTGGTTTGAGTGACAGTGTGGAGAACTGTTCATTAAAACGCTGTGATCAGCCTGGTGGCTACAATTCCCAGCTCTCCCTCTCCACCTGAAGTCTTCAAGGACACGCCATTGACACGGTTTGTCTGAGTGCGAGTGGTATGGCTTAAGGCCAGAGAGCTGCTGTGCACGGTTTTCTGTGTTTGTGTAAATTAAAACTGACAACTTACTCTCAGTTTTTACTGCTGAGTTTACAAATGTCAGAATACGACCACAAAAGAAAAGGACACCAATTTTGCTTTTTTTTTTTCTTCCACAAATGCCTTGTGGAAGAAGGAACTTTTCATACAACTTTTCATTACAGGAAAAATAATACATGAAAAAAATGTGCATAGTATCTTTGACAGTGGACTCAATTAAAATTATAATATTTTTTCTTTCTTGTCCTTTGCTGTAAAGATACTTAAGATCTTACTACAACTAATATTTTGTATTAGAAATGATCAATGATCAAGGTGATATGGTTCCCCAAAAGGGGAGAACAGAATATTGGAGGAAGAAAAACCAACAAACATTTAAATTAAACATTCAATTTGCAGTGGCTGACTTTTTGTAATAGTATGATGACAAGATGATTATACAAATTATTTAAAAAATTAATTCAACACCTGCATCATTCTAAGGAAATATATAAAATAAACAAAATTAACAATTTAGATTTGGTTTGGATCAAAAATCTTTAAAACCTGTTATTATGAAGAACATGCAAAATAAGAGTTATAAACTAAAACCTGAAACTAAACTTCAAAGACTAAATAATAAATAAATCATATTTTAATACAAATAAAGCTATATAATAATCAGATAAAAGTACAGAATGATATGATTTTAATAATAAAATTTTAAAATTGTGTGTTATGTAAGAGTGAAGTGACTGCGGGCAGGTAGCGGTCCTCGCGGCACTCGGAGCCGTGTGCGCTAAATTCAGATGCAGCTGTGGAGGGCTGTGGACATGGGCCGCTGCCCGCGGAGACGGGTCCGGAGACGGGCCTTCCGGTGCAGGGGCCGGCGTGGGTTTCGCGGGTTTGATTCCGCTCTAACGGCCTTCCCGCGTACTCTCCGCACAGCCCTCGTTGAGGCCACCGCTCCCAAGGACGGGTCAAAGTCACCGCTGCCGGACTGGAGCCGGATGTCACACTCACCAGCCGCTGTGGCAGCTAAGCGCAAAGGCCTGTAGCTAGGAACAGGAGCAAACAGGCAAAAAATAGACTCGCTGCGCTTGTGGTCTTTCAGTGTTAAAACACAGCGAGGTGGGCAGGCAGAGCCCTGACAGATGAGCTGGACCAGCCAAGGGGAAGACCACGCTGGGACACGATGCACCGCGAGGGGAGAGGAGACGGAGGGCACGCGCGGTGCGTGCCATTTTTAGCCCGTTTGCGTCACGAGAACAAACGTACATTTTGTTCGTTACTGTGCCGACACAGATACAGCCAGATCAGCACATTAAAGAGTAATGAGGGAGGAGACGCAACCCTGGGAAAGCCTGGAAGAATGATTGAGGCAAACTGTGAAAGAATAACTTTCCTTCAGAAGCAGGAAGTGGGGTTCTGTGGGTTACCACAAAATCTTCAGGCTCCTGTTTTAAACCTGGCACACAGTGTATTCTTTGTTCCTTACGATAAGTTGTTGAATAAGATTATGTTGAAACTATTCCCCATCATTTCAGAGTCTTCAAGAAAACCACCATGGCAGTTTCTCATGTAAGAGAACAGTGACTGAAAAGGCCTATTTTCCCCTTGAGGTCAAACTATAAAACTTCAGCAACAATCATTCAAAATGTGTCAGGAAGGCGATGCAGGTCCATCTTGTCATCATGGGCTGTCAGACAAGTGCTTTGTTAGCCAACCATAAATCTGATGGAAACAGCTGGAATCATTCAAAGTTGCATGTATGAACATTGCATTCATACAACATGGATTTGCCAAACTACACATGACAACAGGAAGCATGTGTCATGCTCTCGTGATTAGATGAAAGGAAATCTCAGCGTTATGGACATGCTCATCAGTAATCTGTTTGGCGTGAACATGTTGAGCATATGTTGAGAAATAACCCATGTCCACTGCGACATATGGTGGGGGGTTATGATGATTTTGGGTTGTTTTGCATATATGGATATTAAAGCTCTTCAATTTATGAACTTCAACACGTACCAGGAAGGGGGGCACACGCAGACATTTATACAAAAATATGTATAAATATGTATTATCCAATGAAGAGTTTGTCTTCAGAACAGCTTCAATCCTTCAATCCCTCCTTGGAATGCTGTTATACAGGTTTTGAACTGGTTGTAGTGGGTTACTGGCCTTTTTTTCAAGAAGGAAAGCCTCTGGATGTTTGAGAGACGAAGGAGATGGAAATGTACTCCATACTCTGTGATGTCCTAGAATGTCCCGTAAAGGTTCAGTGATATTTAGATATGGTGATTGGAGCAGTTATGGAAAGAGTTTGACTTCATCCTGGTGGGATGTGTATTATTCTTGGTTATTTTTTTTTGTTTTTTGCCAGTGTCCACTCCTACGCTTACTGAAAACGTTGGATTTGAGGTTTAATTGTTTTAAATGTGTGTCTGTGAACCAATCAGAAACTCTCTTATTCTTGACTCGATTTATAATAGTCCTCAGACCTCTCGACCCTGCGCAGGGAAGAGCTAAGCGAGTTCAAACCATGCCCTAATTACTGCACTGCTTGAGAAAGTGGAGCAGTCGGGTCTGAATGTGCCCTGTTTCTGAAATTACTCCCCCGCCTCTATAAAAGACCTCTCCAGATGAAAGCTCTGTTTCCCACATTTGGAAGCCCAATCACACAGCTCTTATCACCTAAATGAAATCTGGTCTCTGCTTTAAGAGAAGGAAACAGTGACAAAGGGATTCAGAAATAAATTTAAATGGTGTACTGTATGTAAAACAATGAAAGGAAATCATGAATGTATTTCCTTTAGCGTTCCGGTTTGTTTTACCGATTACACGTGTAATTGTGTCAAATTTAACACATAATAAATATAAATAATAAATATGCCTTTCTGATAAAGTATGTTGTGATTGAATATTAAATATATATCATGTTTTTTCATTACATTAACTGCTCCCCTTGGATGTTTGGTGGATTTGAGAGCCAATGTGCACTGTAGTGCAGGCCTCCTTTTGAGATCCCTCTTCAGTAAAATTGTTTGACATTTGTTTTTTTTGCCACAGTATGTTAGAGTGGCACAGTATGCTTTTGTGTGAATGTATAAGATTCACAAACACATGTCAGATCCTTCTCAATGTGATACTGAGGCATTTAATACCAGAGATGAACTGAGTTCTTCCACAAGAGTCTCTGATTTCAAAATTCAAGACCTGTACTTCAATTCCTCTTTATTCACTGCAGTAGAAATAAAAATGACATTATTCTATAAATTACATTTTTTTAATCTCCAAGTTTAAAAAGATGTTGGCCCATTAAACCACAGCAATTAAATCCCTCCAAACTCCCCCCATACCATTAACTGCAATATCTAATTAAAACTCAAAAAGGGAGTCATCTTTGATTGATAGGATCTCTTTTCACTATTTTGCATTTTAATGTTCATTAATAAACTTTTATTGTTTAGCTAATTATAATACCCCCTTTAGATAATGATTTCTTGCAGTTTGTTATAAAAGAGACTCAGCTACATATGGAGAACTGTGAGCTAGCTGAAAAGAATTTATTAAAACAATTTGCAAGGACTGTTTTTCTGCTAAACACTTTTACTAACTGCAACAAACAAGAGGCCGGGATCCATATTTATTCGCTTTTTGCTAAGAGTTTCATTAAGGATCATTTCTCACTGGCTTTATCAGGGAAAACGCATTTGATTGAAAACTAGACCTATTCTACACCAGCCCTGTTTTGGCTCGGTGTTTGTGCTTCAAGCACAGCAGAAGTTTAATACAAGATGATTGCATGGACAGTTTCTATGGACAAAAGCAAAGCCATGGAAGGTAGTGGTTTCCAGATGGAACATGGAACAGCACTATGGTGAGACAGATGATAATCCTTTTTGTGAGGGGTGCCCCCAATCTCATGCAGTGTCCACCCTTAGTGAAACACAAGGTGTAACTCCTGGCTGGTTTCACGGTGGTTTCCAGTTGGTGTAAAAGGTGTAACAGGGCTATGGTGAGTATGGTGACTTCGCTGGTGAAAGCGCTACATGCATCTCCCACATGCAGCACTCACTCATAGTGACAGGCACGGTGTCTCATCGCTGGTGGTTTCCGGGTGCTCTGAAGTGTGGAGTGGGGCTCATGGTGACGTGGCTGGTGAGAGTGCCACACCCGTCTTCCACACGAAGCCTTCACCCACAGCCACACAGCAGGTGAGAGGCTCCGCTAATGAGCGCAGTGATCAAGGTAGGCGTGATGAGCGCAGTGATCAGGGGCAGGCGTGATGAGCGCAGTGATCAGGGGCAGGCGTGGGGCTCCGCAGTGATCAGGGGCAGGTGTGGGGCTCTGCTGATGAGCGCAGTGATCAGAGGTAGGTGTGGGGCTCCGCTGATGAGTGCAGTGATCAGGGGAAGGTGTGATGAGCACGGTGATCAGGGGCAGGCATGGGGCTCTGCTGATGAGCGCAGTGATCAGAGGCAGGTGTGGGGCTACGCTGATGAGCGCGGTGATCAGGGGCAGGCATGGGGCTCTGCTGATGAGCGCAGTGATCAGGGGCAGGCATGGGGCTCTGCTGATGAGCGCAGTGATCAGAGGCAGGTGTGGGGCTCCGCTGATGAGTGCAGTGATCAGGGGAAGGTGTGATGAGCGCGGTGATCAGGGGCAGGCATGGGGCTCCGCTAACCTTGTGTAATGAATGCTGTTGGGCTCAGCACCTCTCTGCCGCTGCCGTTGCTCAGCGGCCAGGCTGCGCATGATGGATCACGATGGGTAGCTGATAGCGCCATTACTCACTGACTCACGCACCTGCCTGACACCTGTCCCTAGTGGGCGCGTCAACCTCCAGAGCGGGGCCCGCGGGGAGCCGCACCGAACAATTCTGCACACCAGCAAATCCCTGCAAAGTTCCGCAGCAACCTCACCACTTCTCTTTGTAGGACGTTTCCTTTTTTCCCCCCAACTGCTCTTTTCCTGCATCTCGTTCTCCATCTCTCTTTCTTTCTCTTTGTCTCTCTCTCTCTCCCTCCCTCACTTAGTCTGTTCCACTGTATGTAAGACCAGCACACATCCAGATGTTTTTTTCAAGTTTCTCCAGATGCTTTTGTTGAATTTTGCTTTAAAAATGTTGGTATTTTCCATACGGCAAAATGGAAATGTTATCCACGCTGGTTTCATCAGTTTACATCAAATCACTTTAGGTATTCTTTAGCATTTGTGAGAGCTGCCTAGCTCCTGAAACTTTAGCAAAATTCCCAGTGGATGCTGAAAGTGAAACCATTCAAATGCATCAGCTTCCTTGCCAGTCCACAGTTGGGCAGCCACAAACAGATTGCCAATATAGTGATGACAATGTAGGCGAAACACACTGAACCTAAACTGATGTTTATTGCAGTCATGAAGACCTGGGTCATAAACAGAACATGTTTATTTAGTATTCCACCAAGTTTTTTTTGGAATAATCTGGCTTCGGTGACATCACAAAGACAAGACTAATGGGAAACCTGCATGTTATTGAATGTTTTTCATTACATTTGTGACTGTGTTGGTGTGCTCTGACAGGATGCATGTGTGGAATGTAGTGTATGTGTGTGTGTGTGTGTGTGTATGTGTGTGTGTGTGTGTGTGTGTGTGTGTGTGTGTGTGAGAAAGGGTCTCGTCACTGGCCTGAGTGCTTTTGTGATGAAAGGGTCTTTTCTCCCGTGGTCTCCAAGCACAGTGACTCGTTAATGAGATGTGACCGTCTGTGTTTGTTGATAAATACATGTGTCTGCCACCAGTGGCCATGAACAAATATCTCCTCAGCTGAAAAACGATTACACACCCCCACCCCAAAAATAAATAAAGAAACCACATGAAAAATCTGCACACCTGATTTTTCAGGTATTTAGGGTAGGGACATTGAACTTTTTTGTTGTGAACTGAGAGGCTGATTGACAAGCCACCATCAGGAACTCTCTGAGAAACACTATTAGCAAAAGATTAAAGAGTTGTACTGAGAGCATGCTTCAGCATCACTTTTATCAGACACAGGGATATTGTGAAGAAAACCATTTCAGTCAAAAGTGTATTTTCTCTGGTTACTGTATCCCCTATTGGGTGCCAGCATTGCCAGCAAATTGCTTTGCATAATGATAATGATTCGAAGCTCCATGGACTCATTAACCGCATGTAAAACAATGCTATGAGCAGGAAGAGTTGAACTGAACATCTACTGAACATCTATCTGAACATCTACCATGAGTGCCTCTCCTCACCCACTCAACTTCCATGACTGGACACAGGTACATTTCATAATGAGTAAATTACTTCCCTACAAACAGTTGTTAACTAAGTAATTAAGTACTCTCTAATTGTTAACAAACACTCTGTGACTTCTCTGGAACTCTTCCATGTTCTTAATTGAATCATCACATTAAATACAAAGATTGGGTTGGGTTAGGTTGGCTTGGGTGGGCTGTGTTCAGGGTTCAGGTTAGTTTAAGGCTGGGATATAGGTTCAAAAGGAGAGATATGTTTTGAATGAGAATAAGAGGAAAGAATATGGCCAGGGATATTTGGATAACGGTAACCACAAACTTGTATCCCACATAAACCAGTGTGTACATGATGCAGATATTCTGGTACATTAGTCAGTAGTTGCAGTGATTACAGTGGACTTACTCCAGTAAATTGTGTTACTGGTGTAATGGCAGTCATGGGATATGTGCAAAAGCCTCACTCAATCATTCTCATTCACTGTAATAATCACTTGCTCCAGCACTAGCATAACCCTGGAGCAGCTTTACAGTAACGGCTGGCCATGTACTTTCAGGAAGCCCTGTACGTCACAGCTCAGGAGAAAGCGGCAGCGATGCAGTTAGGTTGGTTAGGAAGTGTTGCACTAAGCGGCAGTTACCTGTGCTCTCCGGAGTGTGTTGCCTCATCAGACACAGTTAGAGAGTAAAGTAAAAGTTACGCTGAAACTGAGTGTCATCAGAGCTGTAACGTGCAGCCCATTTTAAATTGGTAACTCATATGTGATCAACATGATACTTCTTGGATGTTGCAGAAGAATAAAATCTACTACTAGTAATTAGTAAATCTGATATGATCAAGAGACAAAAAAATTTTTTTTTTTTTTCATCAAGAAATAATGTTACTATTAATTAACAGTGATAAACTGATTGTAAGCACAAATTGGATATTACAGTTATTGAGGTTTACACATTCGTGATGTACCTTCAATTATATAAGCATTATTATACATATAAATGAATTTATTAATTAAATAAATAATTGTTTATTTATTTAATAATAATAGTAATTGTCCATTCTTTGTTTCTGTTTTCCTTTTCTTAATTTCCATAATTTAACATTATAATAAAAAGAGTTGCACTTGTAATTTCCCAAAAATGTTGCATTATTTCAGAATGCTAGTGAAAACAGGACATTATAGAACAGAAAATGTGAAAATTTGTGATTAATTTCAGAATGTTTGATTCAATTATTTAGGATGTAATGTAATGCAGAATAGTGACAGCAGACAGGTGAACCCTGTCTCTAAGGATTTGTGTCCAGGAGGGGGATAGGAAGGGTCCTCAACTGGGAGAGGGTGCTGTGGTGGCCCCTCCCTGTGCTTCTCTCTGTCCCCGGATGCAGGAAGTCTCAGAGCCCCCTAAAAGTGGCCCCTCCGGAGTGACAGGCCCCCGCCGGCATGCGCCCCACCGCCCGGACACCCTCACGGCCAGCACGCTCCCAGTCTATCCATCACCGTGGGGGAACGTACACCGGTCGCCCCGGTGACAGAGCATGATTGAGGAGGCCGGTCTGGACCGCCATGCTTTCCGAACGCCACATTTGTATCCCTCAGAGACGGGGAGCCACGCTGCCAGGGAAGAGCACAGGCCATCTCCCTGCCTATAATGGGAATACAACTTTGCGCCATTTTTTTCCTGTCAGGATGAAATGCAGAAAATAAAAAAATGCTCAAAACAGCATTGTTAAAATAATATTGCAATATAGGTTTGCCTAAGTGACTATTCTGAAACAGCTGTGAAAACAGTGCTAAAACCTCTTCATCTAGGATGCAATTATTCTGTACTTGTTTCCACCACTAAAATTTTCCCATTCAAACCTGAACACAGAATATGCATATTTTAACTTTTCCACATATTGTTTCCTATTCTGAATTGTAAATCCAATGAACTGTTTTGATTACAAGCTCTTGTATGATTTGCAAATTATATACTTTATAATAATATAAAATAACAATTATAAATATATATTTATATTTTTTGAAGGTCATTGCTTTTTGTTATTGAGATCCTTAAATTGAGACCTGTCTTTGTTCATCCTAAATTTCCAAGTCCATATGGACACTTATGCATTTAAAACAAAACGCAGTTTGTGTTGCAAATGCTTTGCATCTCTCCAGCTGAGCAGGTGTGGCAAGGCTTGAATAGCGCACCCAGTGGCCACAGTGAGCATTACACCCACAGTCAGAGAGAGCCCAGCAGCAGTGAGTGGAGACTTTGTCTCATACATTCCTTCCTTTTCTAAAGTGCTCATAAGGCAGAGAACTGAGGCGAAGTTTGCTTCCTCTCTGCTTAATAAGGAATCAGCCACTGGCCTGTCCTTGAGAAAGAGCTTTGTGTGTGTGTGTGTGTGTGTGTGTGTGTGTGTGTGTGTGTGTGTGTGTGTGTGTGTGTGTTTGTGTGTGTGTGTGTGTGTTTTCAGCTGATTGTCTGTATTCTTTACAAATACAAAGATAGCATCTTTCTCCCTGTAATTCAGGGTGACAGTTTTATTGCTGCACCTTTTTGAAGTATGATTGACTTGATGACTTAAGGTTAGATAATTATCTAAATCAATACTAACGAGAGGAAAGTGTCACTGATCACATGACTGCTAAATTCCAACAGTTAGCAAAGCAAAGGCTCAGCCATTATGGGTCACAAACACTTTAGCAAGGCATGAATACACGCGTACACATGAGTGCACAACCCGCATTACAGACATAACCAGAACCCTCATTTCCCGTCATATTCAGTAGTTTCCACTTAGCAGCAGATCAGCTCATATAGTCTAACCACCAACTAGTAATAGTAATAATATTAAGTAATAATATTTTCCCCTGAAAGAAAAAACTCCACTTATGATTGATGCTAGCCTTTTAAAATAAAAGGTAGATCAAAAATGAGTGCCATCATTTGTAATTATTTGTTTGAGTGAGTATGGATCAACACATTCAGTTTTATATTTAAGGTGTGTGTCCCATTGATAGCGCCAATATGTTAGAGTAACGTGTGTCACAGAGGGTGTGAAATAGGTAAATACTCTTCATTGGTATCATCTGTTATAAAGCTTTCATGCAATTTCTAATTCAACCAAGACAGTCTCAGCTTTTCAACATCCGCAACAATAAATGAAGGTTTATTGTTTAGGTCGTATTTTCTTTGCAGCCATTTATAGATGTCAAATGTTAAAAATAGCTTTTTTCTCCTCGTCCGCATTGAGGATGTTTGAATGAAACACGCAGCGAGAGCCTGGTTTTAGTTTCATTGGGAAAATCTTGCAAAGTGCTCTCTGCAGAAAGGAAAACTGCTGGCTTGACATCAAAACTCCTTCTGGAAGCATTAACATATGACTCCGCGGCGCTGACAGCCAAGCTAAAAGCTTACTTGAAAAGCGAAGGAGTATTATGCATGTCTGCTGCCACACACTACCGCTGTAAAGGTGTATCAAACACTTGAATAAGCATGCATTAGCAGGCCTGTTTTAATCTCCGACCTGTTCGGCCTGTTTCCGCCTACCTCTGCGAGGGTGTCAGGTTCTGAAGCCAAACAGGTAGGAGAAATCTCTGTCCATCACAAACCTGTCTGTCCTGATCCAACTATTTAAATCAATTCCGGGACAACAGCGCTGTAGCAGAGAACTGCCTTCTAAATAATAAGAGAAACAGCAGGTTTTACCTCTGCATGTTAACCAAAGGCTTTGTGTGGTTGTCAGCAGAGATAAAGAATTCTGTGGGACTGGAATTGCTGGGAAATCCGATCAAAATGCACAACAGCAATAAATAACAACAGGAGAAGGAGAACAGGAGGATAACAGGCCAAGGAGAATCTGTGACAGTTGGTCTTACAAAGACGATTTAAAAGCAAAATTAAATTTTGAAACATGCTGAATGTTAAAGTTTGATAAATAATTACACTTTTGCCACAACACCCATTTATCACTGTATTCTGTAGAAACATGCTGTACCTCACAATTTCAATCACATCATGCTCATTTTACATCACAGAAGGAGTCAGGGCACCGCTTCAGGGCACATGGGCATAAGGAACGAGACAAGCTAACACTGCACTGATGGGCAGAGGGAGTGTGTGGTCACCGTATAAACAGGCAGCTGGCCAGGATCTTCAAGTGAAGTAGAGAAATGTGTTACATTATTCAGGACATTTCTTAGCAAGTCAATATTATTAGGTTATCAGCTTTGAACTTTGACTGCACTGATCGGATGCTTCAATTCTTCAGCCATTTATTTTGTCATTAAGCTTTTCCCCATCAAGGAATAAAAAAATCACAGAAAAATCACAGAACTGATACCCCAAGATCATTTACTGTATTTACACACAAGACATATGTGTATGTAGAGCATATCTCGTAACTCATGGAGCACCCAACATTGCAAAGAAGCAGTGTATGGAAAAACTCTCCTGTTTTACCAGAGGGGACATAATTAATTAACTGCAGAAGCAGAAGCCTTAAAAGTCAAAAGACATTCAGGAATTTAAAGTAAAACTTATCTATAATACTCCATTAGTTTGTTAATTATTGTGAAGTAAAATATTTGTTTATTCTGTGAAGCCAGCCATTACCTCTGCCTTACATAAGTTGTGTTATGGGCCTCATCTACAAACTGTCTCCCAAATTTGTTTTGTTTCCATAGATTTTTTGATTTTTTTTTATCATCTGCCCAACATAAAATTGGATGCAGGTGAAATGTGTTGATTATTTAAGCCAAACATATTTTATGATGGATTTCTTTTCATCACAATCACATCATTCATCAAGAAATGAATTTTATTTTTCAGTAGTTAGGCTATCTCTGTGATTCCATCATTGTTATTGTGAAGCATACTTGTTAGCAATTGCTGAAAACAGATGTTGCCTGATTAGATTTCATGCAGAAACTGGTATTTGGGAGTGGAAAATTCAAAAGAGTAAATAACATGACATAAATTGAAGTTTAGTGGCTAATTAGCATCAAATGGGCCACTTAATTGGCCTAGAATGCAATGAGAAAAACATCCATATTTCACTTTGTCTTCATTAAGCAGGCTTTTGATTTATAATAATGAAGTTTAATAGCAGATATTTATTCCCAGCTCCAAACACTCGTAGTATATGCTGAGATAAAGAGAGGAAATAAAACCTGTAAATACAAAAATAAGTGATTATAGTAACACCCATTTCTCATTGTTGTCATCAAGGAAAATTTCAACGGCATAGCTGACACATGTCTACATAGACCTGCTCCACTTATTTCATGCCTTTGAGATTCTTGCTTCTTTATAGAAGATGAAAAAAATCTGTGGTGCAGCAGAGCGCCATTCAGAAGCGAGCGCTTTAACATTGACCGACAACGTTGACGCATCTGTAGGGAGAACTACAGCATGCCCATAAATGGTAATGACCGATACTTAAGAGGGAAGTTTTGCCGAGAAAGCACAGGGCCTCGTAGACCGGCCTTGAAGACTAGACCTGGGGGATTCCGCCATATGTTTAAAGCTTTGTCTCATCCCGCAAAGTTAGTCTGCCCTTCATGTGATTTGTCAAAGGGGTCTTACTGTGACACTGAGAACATGCGTGGCTGTGGGAGTGTTTGTGTATTGGGGGGGCACAAAAGGAGTATTGGGGGGGGGGGGGGGGCAGAGTGCTCCTGGCTTTTCCGAGGGCCAGGCACTGAACTGATTACGGTATAATTAAGGCCCTAAAGCCGGTAGATTATCCACCTGGTCGCGCGCTAAAGTCATCGCCTAATAAGCCAAATGAGAAGCTGCAGCTTGCACACTTGGTCCAGGAGCTCACCTGATTAATGCCTGTTTATTGGGATCTGTTAAAAGCATTAACTGAAGACAAGCTTGGTAATTCGTCATGTTTAAGGGCTGGGAAATTAAATCACGGCGGGAAAATGAGCCGGGATGAAATGAAAAACACTCTTTTAGAGGTTACGGATCTGTGGGCTGGGACTGCCATCATCCTCCTCTCTACAGTTACAGTAAAATAACTGCTTCAATAATAAACACAATTTCATTACAGGACAAAGGATACTCGTGAGCCCGAGAAAGGAAAATATATTGGCATAAAGGAAATATATTGGTCATTTCTGTAATTGAAATGGGAATTGTAGAACTACTAAAAGTGTCAGTTAGAAATCCTTTTTTTCTGATCAGTCAATTTTGCTGGATACCTGACCAAGGTGTATAACACAAAAGCACTCATTTGGGAAGAGAATGCTCCGTTCTCACTGCGGTTGCAGTCAGCTCTTTGAGACCTATTGTTGAGGTGTACATTTTGTCCACTTTCTGGTACGCTCTAATTATTTAGCTCTGTAGTGACCTTTCAATAAATTCACCTTGTTCTTTCCCTTGTGTTTTATTCAGTCTCTATAAGTGGTGAAACATGTCCAACTAATAGCACCGCAGCACCAAAATATCACCAGTGAGGCTTTGAATATGCTGGAGGGGAACACGAGGTTAAAGTGAGTTAATAAGTAGCCTGTTTTCTTTATTTTTTGATGTTTCTGTCTGAAAGGAGTGGCAGAGCTTCAGATCAATCCCTTTCTACCTTTGTCCCGCTAATACACCTGAACGCATCTTCACCCGCAAAAAAAGCACTGCTAAAGAAAAGTGATGTTGCTCTTCTAAACACATTCACAAATTATGGATACACTTCTTTTTTTTAAATCATCATTTAATTTTGTGAAATCAATACTTAGTGTTATTAACTGAAGAAATGTCAGAGAACAGGCAAGCTCAGTGATTTCTTTTAAACCGTGTGAGCACAGTGTGTGTTCTCCCTGTTCATACGTTACCTGTGTATGCGTGCCTCATTTCCCTCAAAGCCCTGTCTGCCCCATGAACAACACTCTGTTTTAAAAATGCTAAATCAAGTTCAATGCTGTTTATGGTTTCATTTCACATTATTTATGCTTCACTGTGATAAATGTTTTTACTAATTTTACTAGTGTAGTATTATCACTAATTAATTGAAATCATATACTATATTTAATTGAATGATGATTTTATGATTCACAATGTCATTTACAGTAAGATTTATTTTCAGAGTTTTAGGCATTCCTTTGTTCATTACTGATATATGCTTTCTTTACAAAATCAGTGTTTTAGTGATGCAATACATTCATGTCATCTTGAAAAATTAAATACTAAGTTATTAATAAAAACTGTATATTCATTGTCAATGCACAATGTATAAATATACATTATTAATTCATATACAGTACATAAAAATGACAAATCAGTCATTATTTTTCTATTCAGTGAGAGCAATCCAGCATCCTCACAATTATGGAATGAATAAATTAATGAATTGCTTTCTGAGCAATACTGTTTTTATTTCTGTCAACCATTTAAGCATACATACATACTGCAGAGACTGCTACTGTACACAATGTGTATTAATGTTTGTGGACAATCAAGACATTACAAAGAACTACTAGAGTGTCAGAGCAAAACCAAAGTTTTCCTTAAACTCTGTGTGGTTCCCAACAGATTTAGTAATTGTAAACATTTTGTCACTTTAATCTTAATTATTAAAATTGTTAAGTCCATCCCACCATCAATTATCAAGTTAATAATTTGGCATCCTCTCAAAATATAAAATTTATATGGATGGAATTATTCAGATAATACATATTAAGATATGGTTATATGCCTATAAATGCATATTATGAACTGCAAAGCTCACCTACAGTTGGTGTTGTTTCAGACATGTTTCCCAGCCTTCTTAGTGCAGGGTGGTATTTTAACTAATTAAACATGTTTCCTCAATCAAATGCATATTCATTGTTTCTTACTTAGCACGGTGTATAATGCAACAATACACTGCATTTTGTACTTGCTCTTGAATTTCTGCCTGCCTGTCAATCGGAATCAACTGGAAAATAGAGAGGGGAAAAAAAACAGCATAACAGCATCAAAGATGAAACGTGTGAATTGTATGACTGAACACAAACGGTCTGAAAAAGCTCGTCTTTGAGCTCCGTCTCCCTGATTCTCCACTCGTCTCAATCAGATCACTGAAAAACACAGAGCAAAAACGGAATCACCTTTTCCTCCGTCTCAAGGACGAGGCTGGTGCAGGTATGAAGTGTTTAAACAGGGGAGACGTCTCTGCAAGGTGAACAGTTGATACAATTTACAGGAGCCTCATTAGCATAAATCCTTACAGTACATACTGTAGCATCAGCAGCAGGCATGCGAGCCCCATCCTCTCTCCACAAAGGGGAAATTAATTTAGAACTGTTGACAGAGAACAAACAGCTATTTTAAGTGTTATATAGTGATGCATGTTGACTTATTGTGAGGCTACAAGGGAGGTCTTATAATCATGTCTGAAATGTAAGAGGAAGCAGGGGGATGTGTGGGGCAGGGAATGGACTCAGTGCCTGAGAACAGGGGCTATTTGAAGAAGTTGCCTTTAGACAAAACTTGTGAGGGCACTTCAGAGCTGGTGAGTGGGATGTTTAAATGAATGACATCTGACAGGTTTAAGCTGTGTTCCTTTTCTCAAACAAAGAAAGGCATTCGGAAATGATGTGTGTTTAGTGCACAGAATAATGTTTTTATGTTATTTATTATTTATTTTTATATTATTTATGTGTTCCCCCCCTAGATTTTTCATTATAACAAAGAACAATATTAGAAGAATTAGAATGTTAGAAGAATTAGAAGAATCTTAATTATACCACAGAAGAAGAGGGAGATGAAGAATAAGAGATATTTTACCTTACCATTGCTTTGTATTTAAAGCTCCAGAGCTTGTTTCAGATAAAGTTTCTTCCAAGGTTAAAGAGATACATACATTGCACAGCCAGATTCAGATCCCACATTAATGCATTAGAACAAGTTCCAACAATCAAGCTTTGTGTTTTAAAGCCTTTAAAAAAAAATAAAAATACAAGAGTACAGAGCTATGTTCTAGTGTACATATAACCATGGCTGAAAGCCAACACCGTATTTCATGGTAAATGTTGCCATCTGCTGGTCAGTCTGTGAATGGACCAGCAGGTTCACATATCCCTGTACCTAGAGGGTGGGGCAGCAGTTACGGGATAACGCCCCTCCCCCCAAGCTGTCTGTCTGTGTCTGTCTGTCTCTCTGTCTGTTTTGAAGGAGATGGTTTCAAAACACAGTGGAATGATTGCCTGAGGGGCAGAGAGGGAATGATTCGGTTTGAGGGCCGCGTTTATTAGGGGTGACGGAGGTGTGCAGCACGGTTGTTATTGCAGTGCTGAATGAATCACAGTGCGTGTAATAGCTCAGTGGCTCTAAACGCACAATAAATCACACATTGTGCTTTAATCATGATAAGATTAAATTGTTCTGATTAAACAGATTAAACGCTTCTGTCAAATTAAGAGGCTCCGCAGTGGAGGGAAAGCTTGGATTAATGTGGTCGTATGCATGAAAAAGAGAGGAAAGTGTTTTAAAGGAATACAGTGTTTACGGCTAAATCACATAGTCTGACTGCAGTCTGACTGTCTACAGCATTTTCACTGGCAGAAAAGAACCGCAGAAATCTGTGGCATACTCTCGGATATGGGTTCTGTATGTAGCCATCCATGCTTGTGGCTCATGGCTCTCTCTTTGGCTTTGCGCATGAAGACAGCTTCTGCAACAATAGGTAGATTTTGCTGAGGTGATAAATTAGTTTGCCAGGAATTCTCTTTTCATATATGCGGGAGCCAGCCTCCATGCTAGGCTCCTCGAAGTCATCATTTCCCAGAAGTCCGAGTGGGAATAACAGCACAATGTGATGCTCGCCTGTAGTTTTGTTCCAACAATTTCATCCGAGTGACCAGAGAGAGGAAGCGTTGGAGATTCTGTGCAGACGTGCAGGCAGACTGAAAATGCAGGGTGGTTTTTATATGGTTTGTATAATTACACTACATACAGGGGCAGCACAATTCAGTGACAACATTTAAATAATATTTCATTGAAAATAGCAGTCGTCAAATCCACTGAAGCTGAAAGTTTCAAAGCAATGTCCACCCTTTCTCAGATACATAGTAATTTAATAAATTGCAATATTGGCAGCCAAACTTATTATTACCAGAAAGCTCATGAATGACAGCATCCGCCAAATAAATTCATTGACACCAAAAACTTTAGTTGTGATTTATGGCTGAAGGTTGCAACTAGCTTTACCTGAAGGGTAAAGAGTGCAACCTTCGCACTGAGAGCCAGCAGCACTGTTTGGATATCGGCTGAACTCATAGCAGTCCCCCTAAATTTACCACATTCTTCAGAAATGATTGATGATTGACAAACAGCAGTGCCTCACTTCAATCTCTCCTGTCCTCATCAGCTTAAACACAAATCCACTCTGAAGGCCATGCACTTAACCCTTAGCGTCTCAGCCCTCCTCTCCCACCAGACTGAGGAGCTGCCATCTGTTGGTCTTGTTTTGTTGCTTTTCCCCTGGAGCTATAGTCAAAAGAGCTGCACAAATGCACATTTTTGCTGTGTGCCCCTTACAGCAGTTTTACAGGGCTAAACTCCATGTCCTGTACAAGCATTTTATTGATACTGATAAAGATATAGGTAATGATAGGAATGCTTGTTATGTTATTGTCAATACAGATGTCTTTATTTATACATATGTGTAGTAATGTACATTCATTGCATATTGTGATGCATATTCATTCACTTTGCAGTCTTTAAGGAACATATATGTCCTTCTTTATATTACTTTATTCATTTTAAAATATTACTGGCTGGTGTCTGGCTGCTATCAACGACATTTGTGCGCTTTTGATATATCTAGTATTTGTACATCTGACAGCCTGCTGGAAGCAGCACTGCATATGTTCTAACTGAACACTAGGATTATAGCCAAGAAGGAATAAGCAAGTGCTGATAAATGTGGCAGAAACTAAAAAGGGCCTAAAAAGGGCACAGTGTCCACTGTGCATTTTCACGTAGGTCTGCAGGAAAATGCTCACTCTGCTAACTGTGTGCTCCATCACAGATAGAGAGAAGGAGGGTGAAGGGGAGAGAGAGTGAAAGAGTGAGAGGGAAAAAAGAAGGAGAGAGAGAAAGAGAGAGGGGGAAAAAAGAGAGAGAGAGGAAGAAAGAGAGGTAGCGCTTGCCCGGGTTGCCGAAACATTGAGAGTGGTCCAGTGGGGCTTGGATCCGCGGCACTGGGCAGGATCCAGACACAGAGCGCAAAGCACCTTATTAAACATGGGCTGATAGGGTCAATAGCCTCCTCTCCCAACACCAGCCTAGAACAATTTCAATTTTAATAGCTTTTACTATGTATTTCATAAGCAGGGGCCCCCGTTTGAAAATAGAGCCATCAAAAAAGTCTGCCGACAAATTCTGGGCCCGGGAGCCCGGCACAATTATCCCGGCGGACAGCGGCGTGGGCGTCCCACCCCAGCCCTCGTCCATCATCTCCCGCAGCTCCGCCTGCCGCCCGCTAATTTCTGCGGCGGGATTAGCGCCCCGCGTGTGTCTATCTTGTTATATTTCTGGGGGAGGGGTGAAATGGGGACCCCCTCGGCTTTAATAAGGCTGCGCGGGCCACGCTCTGGTGCGCGCGGACCCGGTCGGGGGGATACCAGAACCCCCCCCCCCTCGGAGGGCTGACCGGGGAGGAAAGAGTGAAGGTGAAAATGGGGGCTGCTGCCGCCACTCTACCTGCAGGGCAGCGCAAGCTGTGTTTCTTTATGCATAAAGAAGGGGGGTGGGAGAAGGGGGTGGCAGCCTGGTCGCCATGCATCCCAAGGGGCATCTGTGTGCTGAAATTAGCCGCGTCTCCTATATTGCGCCAGTACAGTGCAGGATAAGTGTGGGGTGTTATTGAAGGGGTAAGTAACACAGTCGTGGCTTACTGTACGCAGGCTTGCAGCTCCAGTGTGTATTTTTACATTACTCTCCTTCCACAGGCTGGACAGAGCCCTCCTGAGCCAGCCTCAGCACAGGGCGTCCACTGTCTCCTTAGCGCTGTCGTTGAAAGGGTTAACACACTGGTGAGTATATCATGAAGCCACGGGAGAATATGCTTCATGTCACTTTGGGATTTCAATAAGAAAACATCTCTGTCTGAATGCTACTGCTCTGCAAAATGCATCAATATTCTCACAACAACCTTGGCCTCTATTCAAATTGCTCACAAAGCATCACTTTGTCCATTGCTTTGAGGAACGGTATAATTGGTTGGACAATTGCTTTGAATGTTGTATGAAATATAGGAATTGTTAACAAAATACAAAAAAATACTTCTCAGAAAATATTGAAAATGATGCAGTCAGTATAACGAAGGCAGAATGTGGTGTGCAGGAATGAGGGCCGCAGTGGTGGTGCCGGGCCCGGTGCCGCCGTATCACCGGCAGGCTTCCTGCTCCTCTGTGTCAGCTGTAAGGATAATGCGACCGGACAACGGTAGAGGTGGAGAGAGAGTCTCAGACAGGCCACAGATCCCTGCAAGTGTAAATGCCACATCACGTCCAGATGTCAAATCAAGCCCATCCTCACAAATACGATTTTACAGGAGGGATGCCTGTCCCTCTCAGATATCTGATGCCCAATTCATCACTATAGGACTATATGAAAAACATAAGTTGCCCAATTACAGATGGATCAAATTGAAACTGTTTCATAGTCCTTTAACCTGACAATACACAGCACAATGTGAGCCCCAGTGCAGTCCACACAGTGGAAACATTCCACAGTCCTGCTAAAGCACTGCTGTGGAATGTTTATGAAACTCAGCACAATTCCCTAGAATTATAATATATATATTTTATTATATTACAATATTATAATATATCAGGTCTTATAATACGGCAGGATCTCACAGTGTATGATAACTGCCTGAGTGAGCATCTCCAGCAGCTCTCTGGCCTGTCAGATTCCTCTAGAATCACACAGCACGCCAGGCACTACCAACCAACACTGCACCTGAGGCTGGCCCACAGTCGGTGAAAAATGACATCCAAACACAATCGATGCTGCAGCGGCGGGTTCCAGAGAGCCATTATTTGTAGAGATGCAGCAGAAGCAGACAACAGCAGCAAGATGTGCACAGCCACTCTGGACAGAAGCCAGAGATAAAGAGCTCTCTGGGTCTGTCTGACCCGTCCGTGTAAACACGTGTGAGTAAACACTCATCTACGCATGGAGGACCACCGCTCCCACAGGGAACCAGACGCAAACACGAAACTCACAAAATCAGGACCGCAAGGAGGCTGGGATTCAAACAGCTGTCCACGCGTTTCACCCCTGAACCCTGCGATTCCACAAAGCACAATCATTTTGAGCGTGTAACCTTACCGGTGCTGCTGTGTACACATTCTGAAGGCTCTCTTAATGTCCTTTTATCAGTAGCTCTCTTAGCTGTGTAGGACTGTAAGCACTGTCACGTATTAATATTAACAACCTAATACCTCCAACTCATTAAAGTAAAAAGCCTCCACAGCTCAAGTGCTCTGTCAGATAATTAAAGGAATAGATATAAATGATCAACAAGCTATACCTAATATTTCACAGACAGTCATGTACCTGTATTTATTTTTTCATTTTTCCACATTTAAATGTGTTCTTTATGCAAATCTCAGGACACTTTTCAATTAACTTTGAGAAGAATTTCATTAAAGCCAAACAAGAAAATGTAATTCAAACTAAAAAGACATTTTGGAAGTTTTCATAACTCATCATTAATGCACTGGATGTGAGAACTGGCTGGCTTTGTCATGTTTATTTCAGTCAGTGAATTTGGGGGAAAATGTGTTCCTTTATAAAGACTAGGAAAAAGACTTCTGTAGCATGTATTTGTTTGACCTTTCATGAACTGCCTGTATAATAATTAACCAGTATTATTTGATTAGGATTACAGCATCACACTTAAGCATGCATTTCCATTATAAGTGAAATGGAGGAAATGAATCAATCAATTATGTCATGCTTGTAGTTACAGGTACATTCAGAGACAGTAAGTCACACATGCTGAAACTGGCTTCATTGAGTTTGAAGTCCCTCACTGAAAACTGAGACCATAAAGCTTCAGAGTAATAGCAGTGATATATCATGTAGCCGCATGGATAAACCGGATTCTGTATGATCTGACAATAATCCAACAAAGAGAAGATAAAAATAAGCATTTTCACGTACTATAAGTCTATATTCTCTCCTACAACGAAAATAGTACTGTCAGGTCGTTGGCACATTTCACTCTGAACCGTCACATACATTCACCTCTGTGACCAGTAGATGGCACTAAATCTGTTCTTAATTTTACACAAAGCATCTTGCACCTGCACATTACCGAAGACAGTGTGAGCGTCGTCCTCGCAGTTTCTCTCATTTTCTTGTTAATTGACCCAGAGAGAACTCCAGTGAAGCAGGGTCCGTCTAGCGCCATCTCGATCGGACCGTGAGAGCATGCTGTCCTGTCTGAATTCCCCCACGCCGGGACATGCGCCGCGCCTTCCCCCGCGCATAAAGATGGCCATTAATTGAATCACCTAATTTCGCGCACCTCTCGCGGAAAGGCCACCCGCTACTTCAGGTGCGAGGGATAATGGAGGATGACATTTCTCTCACACAGTGCCAGGGGCAGACTTTGATACATCGTTTTCTTTCTGAAGGTTAAACTTAGATAACCTGCCTTTGGCATTTAATTAGCTACTTGTTAAATACTCTTTTGGTAATAAAATGATTAAAAATTTTATTGCTTCTCAAATGAGGCACTTTTTAAATGGATTTAATGACTTTGTTAAGGTTCCGGACTTTGCAGAGCGCGTCTACGGTTATGCCAGTGTGTAAAACCGTAATGGTAATGATATGCTTTGCAGCTTGCAAAATCGCAATGATTTCACTCAAATGACTTCAGCAATCATTACGTGTAAATTAGAAATACCTTTTCTTCTCGGGCTGGTATTTAAAGGGCGAGGTGCTTATTTGCATGCAGAAAAATTTTCACATTTATAAAACTTTATATCACTAAACCTTTATGATGTTTCACTTTCTATATATAGACACAAGCACATATATACACGCATACATACTCTTGATACATGTTTACACGTTTGTAACTGTAAATTCTGTTATATGCCAATACCCTACCATAAATTTGTTGAAATGAAATGTTTTCACATTATACATACATGCCTATCAACATACATATGCTACATTCATACACAAATGCATACATACACACCATAAAGGATTGAGTTTTGAGTAAGAGACAAGGTACCGAAACTTTATAATTTGCCTATCGAAAGACTTTTGGTCATTGTTTTCCTCATAGAGAAGTAGCTACCCAGAAGACCTTAATGCGATTCTTTTCCGACTTAATTACAAGGAAAACTTGTGAGTGAAACACGGTAACCCCCTTCTGATGGTCACTCCGTTCATCACCCGAGATGAGGGCATGGTCCCCGATGCAAATGCCTGACACGCCGTGGTCGGGGATGGCGTTAAACGCACCCGCTAAATGTGATCTTCAGCGCCATCATTGTCCGCGCTGCCCTTCAGAACCCAGGTGTGTGTTCGTGTTTCCCTGCCTCTGACACCCATATAAATGGCCTTATTATCTTCCCTTGGGGCGGAGGAGCCTGGCGTGGCCTTGCCCAATGAATCACCGACGTGGCCCACATCGCTGGACCCGCTCCAGCTCTTGTTTTCTCATTAGCGCTCGGCACTGACGTATGACACCCCGGCAATAATTCACCGGGATTAAAACTCTCAGATCTGCGTCTGAGTGGCAGCACGAGCGGCTAATGAGGTGCATTTTGGGTAAATTGTTGACAGAGCTTTTTTTTTTTCAGGGAGGCTTCTTTAATTTGCTGGCGCTCGGCGGGCGGACGAGTCAAGCAGATGAAGATGGATACACTGCGGGGGTCCCGGGGAACTTTGCATTAGTGCATGACAACCCAAAAGTGCGCTCGTCACAGCGCGCTGTCTCCTTCGCCTGTAGCACTTAGCGGAGGAACGCGGAGCCGTCAGGATGACAGATTGCCGAAAAGGGGCGACTTCGGAGGAATATGGGAAATGGAAATTTGCGTGGCGGCGGCGCCTTGGCGGGGTGACAGTGTGTGATATGCTCGTGTCAATTTGAAAATGTTGTCATGGGAATGAGGGCTGGATAATTTGTGGGTCAGTCCTCGGGTTAATGCCCTGACTAGGTCTATATCTATATCAGTATACGTATCTACTGTCCACGGCAAAAAAGGATGGAGACGCAGAAGGGGAGTAGGGGGAGACAAGGACAGTCCAGACACGGAAATAAAGACAGTCTGAAAGATGCCTTTATGATTTATTATATTAAATATGATGAATTACATATATATTCTGTATCCTGTTCAGTATTCTATTCATTTGGTATTGACAGATCTAAATGTAAGAGGTTTTTTTAATCGTACATTCTGTGCAAAAACATTTACTCTGAAAGTGATTTAGCAAAATAATTTTCCTCATGGCTCCACCTCTTTAATTTTGATGCTGCAGTCATTTAACTACAGCCCTTTTTCTATTAAAATTTAAGTTCTACATTTTATGGAGGTGAAATAAAATTTCTGACAAATGCAATAAAAAATAGTGTAAATTTTCACTGGTGAGAAAATCTTGCTTGCTATCTACAGGCAGGATCAGTTCTTGCTTGATGCAAAATTTCAATCAACATTTTTCATGGAAAAGGGTAACCACCTAATTAAGAGTTAAAACATGTATTATTCACATGTATGAAACACGCATGCGTGGATCAACAACAACAACAACAACAATAATAATAATAATATACCTAAATTAAGTGTCCATTTCCCTACAACTTCCTGGAAAAGGGAAATGGAATGTTGTGACTTCATCATACTCAATAATAATGATGATGATAATAATAATAATAAGAAGAAGAAGAAGATGAAGAAGAAGGTATTTTTTTCTGCAACTGGATGGATTTTCATATTTAATTTGGATCCTCACTAAACTGTGAGAGAAGGAACATTTTTACAACTTAGTGTTACACTCGGTAAGAACAATCTGAACAGTTCATGAACTATTCAAACTGATCATGGCTCTTTGCTAAACCCTAGCAGCACTGACACTCCTTTTAAATGAATTGTTTTAGCTTGACAGTGTTTTTACATTGTTACGGAAGGTGCAGCTGAGATTCTTAGTGATTTGGCCAACCTGATTAAATTGACTTGGCAAATATGCATCTACAGTAAGGGCGAAACCAGGTAAAACACGATTAAACAACACTACTGAGGACAGCAACATTGATAATTAAATATTTAACATTAAATGCAATCCTTTGGCAATGGGGTATCAATCTAATCCCAAAAGTGATAACATATTTCCATGAATTATCTGATTAAAATGCAGACCTTTTGGTCACACACACACACACACACATTAAGGGGTTGGTATATACAGTGAGGGGATATTTTCCCGACCCACGTGTTTGGTGAGAAGTTTTAAATTTGAATTTAAAGTAAAAGTTTCCATCGCGTATATGTGAGTGCATGAGCATCTTCAGACTTGGAATACGCTCTCGCTGTCCTTCCGACTTTGGGTTCGCAGACGCACAGTGCAGCGTAAAGCCTGAAGAGATATATTTTATCGTTTTATCCCCCTCGCTAGCGTATTTATTGTGTCATATGCTGTGTAAACCGCATGTATCCGTCTGCATAACCAATGATTGAGTAGACAACAGCTCATAAACCAGGACGGAATATCTTGTTGTTTTATTTCAGTCCAATAGAGGGAGACATTGCATCATGTAATTCGGCAGCGCATCTCGTATCGAACAATTATATATTTAAGATTTCAAGAGAAAAACAGCCAGTATCAGTGGATGTATATGAAAGATAACCGTGCCTCAGTGAAATACGTAATTGCAGCAAGAAGGCAGGGTGATAACATTACACATTTCAACTTGCATGGCTATTTGTGTGTGTGTGTGTGTGTGTGTGTGTGTGCGTGAATTTTATATATAATTCCTAATTCACTTCATTTTGATCTTAGCATGCAACACGATTAATATACTTGCTGCCATGTTTAAATGATGAGTAGCAGTCACTTCTTTCTACCTTTTAGCTGAGTGGTTTATTCCCAAACCCGTCGTGTTTTACTGTGGATGATACCACTTGTAATTCAGTCTGGGGGTGTCTTGCGGCCTGAGGACTCATACTGCTTCTGAACTCAGGGCACCTCTTGCGGTCAGACTGTTGAGTCCAGGAGACAGGAGCGCGGCGCATCACGGAGATAATAAGATAAATGTGTAATTCACTAAGAAGCAATCACTTAAGGACATTTTTGCGGAGTTTGTAACAGGAACGCAGGTAAGATGAGAATTTCTGTGGTGTGCAATAGTATATTGACTTATTCTTACGATAGTTAGCGAAATGCCCGGAATCTTCTTCCCTCGACGGAAGTCTTTAAGACACATGTTCATTACTTGAAAGATCAGCGATTTCCTATGTGTGTAACATTATCTCACTTACTGGGAACTGTGTGTGATCACTGCAAAAGATCGTTTGGTTTCGTGAAACTGAAAATCGAAGAGACTGGTCCCGCATTTCACCGATCACGCCGGAACATGCACTTAGATTTAGAAATCGGGTAAAATCGATAGAAGTCGGTAAAATTAGTTTCTACCCTAGTGGACAGTTGAATGTGACGCATCTATTCAAAGTAAATGGTTTAAGAATTGTCTACATTTATTTTAATACGGCGAATATGATAAGGCTGTTCGTTATTTCGCAGTCATTGTCAATGTATGACTGAAAGAGACAAGTGTCATCAAAAGCTTTTACCTTTTGTAAAAGCGATGATTTTGTAAGTTGGCAACTTTGTAATGGCAGACTGACCGTATGCACGTTATCGTAATTATTAATTAATTGATTTTAGTTAAGTTATGCAAAGGAACTTTTAAAGCGTTGCCCCATGGCCCCATGAATTATTACTGCGATCTGTAACAGTATTTGCATTTAACTGCAAGCCGTGGTGCAAGCAATTATATAGAATGTTTCATGCAACTAGAAAGAAAAGCAAGTCAGGCAAGCTGAAGTACAGAACTGCAGTGAAATAGGATTAAACGCAAGGGGAAAAGCTACAACAAAAAGATTCAATGTATGCACATTTTGAAAAGCTTAAATTGTTCTGTCATATGGACCCATGTTTTTTCACCCATCAACTTAAGCAAGCCATGATTACAGACTGTAACATTTGCATTAGGTGCCCAGTTCACCTCAGAAAGAGGATTTCATGTGTCCAGTTTGTTTCCATGATGACCATGTTGTGCAGCACACTCAAGCAGGAGGAGACACTGGTGTATGTATATATATATATGGCCATCAGCCCATCTTGTGTGATTCACATCAAGTCCCATGATAGGAGCAGATAGCAGTGGGTATAACTGAGCGCTCAAATACAGGGTTAAAATACAAGACAGCAGTAAGTGCTGACACGTTTTTGCTCAAATTTGCAAGGGCTGCGGTTTGATTGGCTTCGGATGACATGTTTTTGTCTGGGTGTAGTTTTGATAAAGGCCTAGAGAAAAGTAGACATAACAGTTCAGTAGAAGTCGAGGCTGAGGTTTTCTATATGAAACTCAGTCTGGACAGCACAGCTTTTGACCTATGCCATGTGTTCAATAATGACATCAGAAAGAGAAGAATACCTGTGTAATTTCATAAAACGGAACACTTTAACATGTTACAAGTTCCAGTGTGGCAGTTCTGAGATGTCTTTATGTGTGCTTCTATATGTTGTAACATTTCAAAGAGTGTAGTCTTGGATGTTGTTCTTTAAAATAATTTTTTTCTAAACATGCATTGAAAGCTAACAGATAGTTTTACTAACTTCATATGGCTGTTTTGGCCAGTAAAGTTTAGCTAACATACAGTGTTTCCTTTATAAAGTAAATCTAAACTGCACTTCTGTCAAAGAAGCATGTTTCAGAAATGCACCAACCATCATTTAGACAACATTTTATGTAATTATAAGAATGAAAACACAAACAATACATGACAAGGATAACTGGAAAAAGGAAAATAGGAAATATTGACTGCTTTGTTTTATCCTGTATGTGAAGTTTCTCCCCTTTTCCTCACTTTGCCTTTGTAGACATAACAAACGCAGACAGAATGATCCCTGGTTGTTTTCAAGGACAGCACAGTGCTGCTGCTACGTGTGCAATGCTAGTTTCATTTTGCAGGCCAGTGCTGGTGAAGAGCCGCCTAAACCTGTCTGTTAGGAATAAAGAGCAGTTGGTAAAGCGCTGATGCTCAGATGTCCGGTCTGACATGATGGAATGGAGGTCTGTGTGTCTGCAGGGGTGCTTAGTCTGCTTACATTTTATATATTTTGGGTTATGGTGGGGTTTCTGGGAAAACAGTGAAAATGACATTAGGGATACTAAAAAACCATGGCTGACTGATTGGCCGTTTGATTGTCGAGCTTCATTTTGCAGTTTGGTATTTTATCAGTCAGATTCTGTGGGGTTAATAATAATAACAATAATAATAATAACTGTTAAGGCAGAACCAGAAAGGTCAGCATTGAGAGTGAAAAGAGGATGTAGCATGGGCTGGTGCCCCTTCAAACCAGAGACCTGTCGGCTTTGAGTCCTCTTCCTGAAGACTACGCCACCTTGCTACCCTGCACATCACTGCACCACCTGGGTGGGCAGGGTACCAGCCGTCACAATATCACACAAAATACACAGTACTTCCTGACACACTCGTACGAGGACTGACAGGACATCAGACACAGTGAAACAGAGTGGTGGTGCAAACAGAATCATTGTACGAGGACACGTACACGTTCTATGTGTAGACCAGATATTCGGCTTTCTGTGTGTCATGTAGGATGGGTTAAATGCAGAGGACGAATTTCCCCATGGGAATCAATAAAGCATAAAGTATGTGATATTGAAACATCTGCCACTCTGCAATGGAAGCTGTAGGCCTCCATTAAGTGTTCTCTTTTGCTGGTTCTTTGTTAACGTTTAGAAAGGACCATGGTCTAAAACACAGCATCGTATTAGCAGGCTGCACTGGAACATCTTTTTACTAGCTGGAACCTCCTGGGTGAGGAGGATGGAAGGAACTCAGGAGTTGTGTATCTGGTCATAATATAGAATATCTGTGATGTCAGCCTGTGTCTTGGTCTTATGGTTTAAGCGAAAAACATCATCCCGGTACAGTGGTGGGGACACGGTGCTGAAGGTGATGCAGTTTTTTTTTTTGCAGCTGAGACCTTCATCCAAGGTCCCGACTTGCTCTCACCAGTAAGGATCCTATGGAATGTGTAGAAAAGAGTAGAATGGTTCCGCATGTCCTTCAAAATTCTCAACCTGGCCTTCTGAGTTTAACTGGCTAAATAAATCCCTTCAACACCACCTCAGCTGTTGCGTGGCAACCATTCTGGTGAAAAAGGGCTGCAGTGCACCATCCAGAGAGCTGCCACACGTGGGTGGAGGGTGAGCTGAGTCCGGCACTTAGCGGGAAGAAAGGCGCTATATAATCACAACCCGTGACTATAAAAAAGAAGCGAGGAAGGGGAGCCTATGGGGAAACAAGCCTGGAGTGTTTGGCTTCTCGTGACCACAGGACCTGCGTCCTTTCATGCTTTGATTTTTAAAGAAGACAAAGCTTGTCTGTGAAACTGATGCTGGCGTTAAAGCAAAGCTGCCTGTCTGCCTTAGGGTGAGATAAATGGATCATTTAAAGGGGGAGGTGGACACAGAATACCTACTAGTCATCTCCTCCATTAGTACCCTCTCCTGGAGGAGTGTGCCAGGTTAGAGCTAATTCAAGGCAGCTTCACTGTCATTTAACGAAATCCTGGCTGAAAGATCACAGTCTAGCCAGTGTATTTATAAACTAGTGGCACCCTGTACTCACTTACAGCAATATGCAGTGCATAATACCGGAACCAATGTTTAAAAAATGCTACAAATGTTTATGCGCTGCATTGTATTCTGAAATTCTTGTATGTTTTGATTAACCAATAAATAGAAGAGTGGCCTTACACCAGCAAAGCCAAGCCCTGCAGTGTCTTTCTCCTGTTTTCTCCTGTTCCCCTGAAGATCCTGGAGTGCGGGGATCCATTACAGGCCAGTGCTCAGGGTGCGAGTGATTTTGGGCTGCCCCTGTTTGTGCATACCTGCCTGGCTTTGTCATGGTGCGTTTCCCCTGAAGCCTACCCTCCAGGTCTAGAACACAGACTACATACTCCAAAAAATGTGGCTTAAACTGGTCATCGGCTGCAGCCATGAAGGTTAACCACACAGCAGTCCACATCGCACTTAACGGTTGTCGCAGCGTGGTCCCGTTTGCCAGCTGGCGCAAAGCAGCAAACCAAAAAAAGGGGGGAGGGATCCAAACTTCCTGGAGCTGAGGGCGGAAAAATAACTCTGAATGTAAGTGACCATCCCTGAAATGTGATCTTTGTGTCAGAGGCCAGAGGTCAAAGGGCAGAGGCCTGAAGGATGTCAAAAGGTGGTGAGAAGAATAAGCCTGGTGTAGCGGGCCACCCCTCAGTGCCTCTTTGTCTCTATTGAGCTGCCGGGGAGGACCTTGCCTGAGCACATCAAAGCGCTGCCCAAACATTGTTATCTGGGCCTGGCCTTTGCCCTCCTGCGACGTAACGGCCTTTACAGGGGAGAGGAGCGGTGGGGGAAACCTGGGCCCGGCCCTCCAAATTGGGACCATTAATTCAGCTTCTGGTCTGGGGTGAATAACATTAGCATTTTTTTTCCTTTTCCCAGGCCGGCTGCTTGCTCTTTACTTTATTGTGTGTCAGCCTGGGCCGCATACCTCCTCTGGGCCGAAAGCCTTTCCCCCACGACCCCCCCCCCCCCCCCGCTCTGCTGAAGCAGAGAAAGCAGTGAAAGTAACAGGGTGTAGCTAGAGGAGACGCACCCTGCAGGTGGAATTCTATAAGCCCCGCTGCAGCGGGGGAGGGGGGGGGGGTATTCTGCTGTTTTTTACCACAGCACTGTGGCGTCTCAGGCAGGCGGTATCCACCTCAGGGATAAAAGCAAGCGCTGGCGTTTTTACTGCGAGTGGGGACCTCGTAAGCTTGCTGTGTGATAAGGGAGCTTTGGGAGCAGTGAAGTGCTTGTTCCTTTAGTTACGGCCTTAAAGCAGGCTCTGCTTTTTTCAGCTTCCTCTACAGCCCTTTAAGTTTGGTTACAGCAGAAATCAGTGGAAAAAAATGTTTTGCAAGAAACCAAAAAGTGCTTGCTCTAATGCAGTTGAAGCCCTAGTATCACTAATATTATTCACAATTATTTTCACTACTATTAGGAAGAAAAGCATTAAACCAACCACAAAATTATGATATTGTAATGAAATTCCTATTATTATTGTCAATAATATGTAAACTCTTTATAGGATAAGTAATTTCTGAGAGTATTCAATTCACATGTTTTATCATTATCTTGGTATATTTTTCACTGGTTTTTAATTCTTGACATGTTTGGCCGAGGGTATCTGAAAGGGAGGAGGTGTGTTGCACTGGGCAGGTCACCCCCACAGTTCTGGTCTGAAAGGAGGCCAGCTGAGGGTGATAACACCCTCTGAAGACCCCCCCCACACACACACACACACACCCCTCCGTGCTAGTGTGCAGGGCTCGGAGGGGGACACAGGGCCAGCGAGAAGTGGGGACACCAGCAGCCTTGGAGAGATCCCGTGGGAGAGTCAGGGTTGGATGGAGATCATGGCCACCTGCTTGTGGTTTGAATCTGAATCTCTTATCCAAAGGGCCAGAACATGTCTGTCTGTGCCTGTCCCATGGGTAGCAGCGTGGTGTAGTGGTAAGGAGCAGGGCTCATAACTGAAAAACTGCTGGTTAGAATGCCCACTGGGGCATGGCTGTTGTACCTTTGCGTAAGGTACTTAACCCAGAAGTACCTCTGTAATTATCCAGCTGTACAAAAGGATAAAATCGTAACCTACGTAAATCACTCTAGATAAGAGCATCTGCTAAATGGCAGTAATATGATTGTGGAGAGGCTTTCTGATGCCACTCACAACAGAACAGAAAAAGCAAATATTCAAAAACCAATAATGGTTAAAAACAAAACACAAAAGAAAAGAACCAGCCTGCGCACACAGCTAAACCAGCTCAGTCCGCCCGCACTGCAGCCTCACACCTGTCTTTAACAAGCCTGATTAGGCAGGTTAGGCTCGTTAACCAATGGCTGGCTTAGACAATTACAAACTGGCAAGTGGCAGTAAAACAATTAACCGGTTAGATGTATTTGGTGTGAAATGAGCTCAATTATAATTAAGCTGAAAATGGAAAGACAACAATTCTTAGACATTTAATAAGTTGACAAATAAACAATGTTATCATTCGCTCTTTCTGTGTGAACTTTAGGATCATAATGAGCAAATGAGAGCACAGCAGTGTGACAGCGTTTCCTTTTCCCCGTTCTGAATGGTGGTCAGTGGTCTTAAACTGTATTATCCAATAATCTTAAGTGGCTTTGCAGACAGCTGTGTCTGCAGGTCAGAATCAGGAAAAGGCAATAGTAAATTACACAAAATGCCAGTATGCCCCAAAATGCCCTGCCTGTGCTTTTATTCTAGAATATGGAGAAGAAGCCGTCCCGAGTTCTAGAACAGAACACTCCGCTGTATAGGCAGAGCCAGCAGCTTTGGCTCTGAGCCGAGCTGAAATGATATGTGTGTATTTGTGTTCGTTTGGCGGGGAGCATATGGGTAAGACGACTTAAAGGGAGATTAAAGTGGGGATCTGTGTGAACTGAGAGCTTTGACAGTAAAGGGTTATTCTGTCAACAGACCCATCTTTGTTGGTGCTGCGTTCTACCGCAGATATTGCAGCATGAAATTTTTAATGCATTGGGAGAGGTGCAGGATTGAATGCAGGGGGTTCATGTTGTATGGTTATTGTGGTGATGCTTGATATGGTATGAAGAAGTGTCACCGTTATTGTGTCTTCCAGTTCTGAGGTGAGATAAGGTGTTGATGAGAATCTCTGATAAATAAAATAATAAAATGAATAAAATAAAACATGTAGATTTGTGTCTGTTCATCTAAACCCAGATGGATAGCAGGATTTTTAACTGAGTGAAATGTGTGGCAGGGTTTACTCTGAGGGCTGGGTGGTGGAAATGGGATGACCTGGGTCTGACAGCAGAGCGTCTGACTGTTGGAAGCATCCTGACGCTCAGAGAGGTTACAGACAGAAGGAGATCCACAGCGTCTACACTGTGGAGGAGGCTACGTTGTGGAGGAGCCTACGCTGTGGAGGAGGCTACACTGTGACTGTGGAGGAGGCTACGCTGTGGAGGAGGTTACGCTGTGGAGGAGGCTACACTGTGACTGTGGAGGAGGCTACGCTGTGGAGGAGGCTACACTGTGACTGTGGAGGAGGCTACGCTGTGGAGGAGGCTACACTGTGACTGTGGAGGAGGCTACGCTGTGGAGGAGGCTACAATGTGACTGTAGAGGAGGTTACGCCATGGAGGAGGTTACGCTGTGGAGGAGGCTACACTGTGACTGTGGAGGAGGCTACACTGTGACTGTGGAGGAGGCTAGGGCTACACTGTGACTGTGGAGGAGGCTACACTGTGACTGTAGAGGAGCCTACGCTGTGGAGGAGGCTACACTGTGACTGTGGAGGAGGTTACGCTGTGGAGGAGGTTACGCTGTGGAGGAGGTTACGCTGTGACTGTAGAGGAGGTTACGCTGTGGAGGAGGTTACGCTGTGACTGTAGAGGAGGTTACGCTGTGGAGGAGGTTACGCTGTGGAGGAGGCTACGCTGTGACTGTGGAGGAGGCTACGCTGTGGAGGAGGCTACACTGTGACTGTGGAGGAGGCTACGCTGTGGAGGAGGTTACGCTGTGACTGTAGAGGAGGCTATGCTGTGGAGGAGGCTACGCTGTGACTGTGGAGGAGGCTACACTGTGACTGTAGAGGAGGTTACGCTGTGGAGGAGGTTACGCTGTGGAGGAGGTTACGCTGTGACTGTAGAGGAGGCTATGCTGTGGAGGAGGCTACACTGTGACTGTGGAGGAGGCTACGCTGCGGAGGAGGCTATGCTGGAGGAGAGCTCACTGATGGTCCTCCTGCACAGATGAATACACTACATTTACACAGCCCAGCTAATGGCATCGCTGGGTTACACACACACCCTGACACAGCCAGCCATTGTGCAGGAAAGCACTTTGCTTGTTACTGAACTCTGTATTTTTTTATTTATGAATCGACGTCTCTTCAACAGAGAACCAGCAAAGGCTTTCAGCCAATCCTGCAGTATTTCTGTGTGTGTCATTAGTGTCAGGTCATTTGTACGCAGCAAGTTACACATTTAGAGCTTACTTGTGGAAAACCTCAGTTTAGATGGTATTTGTGTGAATATGAGTTGAGTGAGTGGCACACTACCCAGCCTCGCTGTAAGTAAACAGTGCTTTGTTTACTGACTGTGAGAGCCAGGGCCGGCTGAGAGCCTGGGTCAGGACATCCTGACTTTGGCTCAGGATATAAAGCGGGAACCTCGGCCTGCAGCTCCGCTGACGTTTCAGAAGAGCAGGAGCTCGAAACGGCTGCGGTTCGGGGGGCGTTGGATTCACCGTGATTGCTTCACTCATGAACGCTTCATGGCCAAAACGAAGTGGAGCAGTGGAGCACCGCCTCCTTCCTGCACGCTCAGACAGCCGGCCAGGAGGACACGGCAAAGAGGGAGGAGATCACCTGGCTGTTTATTATCACCACAGAGACGGAATGAAGATGTTCTGAAATGGCAGATGCATTGTTAAATGGCTAGCTACCAGGTTTTTGCCTAGAAAATATCTGAATATATTTCTTAAACATATTCATGGTGAGTTTACTGTGAGAACAGTATGAATTCCTCTGACTGTGAGCCAACCGGTGATTTTTAATGTTAAAAATATCTTGTTTGCATCTTGAGCATATACACTGATGAGCCGAAACATTATGACCACCTGTCTGATATGCTGTTGGTCCTCTGTGTGCCGCCAAAACAGTGCCGACCCGCCGAGGCACGGACTCTACAAGACCCCTGAAGGGGTGTTGAGAGTCTCTGAACCACCATCACTCTGGCTGTTTCTCCCTGAGCTCTCTGCATCAGCAGGAAGCCGGAAAGGTTCAGCATGCACGCTCACGGCTGGAGGTAGCGGTACCAACGAGAGGCTGAGGGAATAGTGCTGGTGTGTTTGAGTCTCCAGCGTGCCAGCGGCAGGGTTTGGAGTGCATGCAGGCTGCAGGCTTCAGTGGAAGGAGGGAGCGGTGGAGATGGGTGCAGTGAGAGGAGATGGTGACAGGAAGGCGGTCAGACTGAGCCCTGGAGGAGCTGGTGCAGATGATACTGCATTTATTGGCAGGGAGGCCAGCTTGTGGCAGTGAGTTTAAGTTTGTTTTATTAAGAGATGTGCTTGTTTCAGCTACGTATGGCTTGGGTGTTAATGAATGTAGCTTTTCAAGACAGTTAGCCATGGTTTGTATGTTTTGCAATGCATTTTTTATACTTTTATACTTTTCGATGAGAAAAAGCCTCATGTGACAGGTGGAGTATCTAAGAGGTGAGTACAGTTAGCAATGTGGAATGGAACTACAGCTGCCTGGAAGGATTTCCACTGGCGTTTCCTGTGGGGCAGAGAGCTCTGTGGCTGGGGTGGACTTGCGGAGTGGTACATTACAGCACGCCCAACTTGGAGGGTTAAGCTCCATTTAATATTCAGCCATCCAAAGGAAATGTCTTTGAAGAAACTTGCTTATTAGAGGGAGGAACGTGAGATTTAAATATCATCTACACAAGAACATTCAAAACGGTCATCCAGTGTGCGGGGAGAGGAATACTGAACCAGGGACTGAGCTTTGCAGTGTGGCTGTTGTGTGAGGGGTGTTTTTTCATGATGGGACCCATGATGGGACCAACGCCTGTGAAACAGACTCGTTTGTTCCTTATGCCACAGTCAAAGCAAGGCAACATCCGCAGATGTTGGTGTGCTTCCCACATGTCGTTGATGTTGATGGTGAGCATAAGGCTAGTGGTTTCCTGACACTGAATGCCACTCCTGCCATTGTTAAGTGAAGCCATTAACACACAGCTTCATGCTGGTGTGTTGGCTGGTCCTACCCTCTCCTGTCTCTCTCTCCTTCCTCTCTCATCTCCATAATGAAGCTCCATAACAATAGTACAGACCAAGTTCTCAAGGAAGATCTCAGTGACCCAGCGGCCCTCAGAGTCTTGCTTCTCTCTTGTCTTTGGAGATTATGGGCAACTCGTATGCAGGGCAGCTGAGGACCACGCGGTTCGAGGAGGTGCTGCACAGCTCCATAGAGGCCTCCCTCCGCTCCAACAATGTGGTGCCCAGACCTGTGTTCTCCCAGCTGTACCTGGAGGCTGAGCACCCGGCCCCAGCGCTGGAAGGTAAAGGTGACGACCTTTTAAATTACTTTGTTTGTTACTTCGGAGGATGGTTTGTGCAGCTGTTTTAATGTTGCATGCATGTGCAAAACTGAATATGTTTTTATATTTCATATTTTTCTTAGTTTCAGCCGGCAGACCAGAAAATGAGGATGAGGATGAAGAAGACAGCTCCGAGTCCAACAGTCCCCCCATCCCATACCAGATGAAGCCCCCGCCAGAGGGATGCTGCACCACTGACGGTAGGAGAGCGCCCCCATCCTCACCTGCTGGAACCTCCCGTAGCTCTGTAGATCGCAGTCTGAGGACAGAGGACTATGTGCTGAGAAAAACTGGTGAAAGCACCATGCCTCAGTCCTGGGATGTTAGCAACAGTGGAGGAGTGAGCCCTGCTGGGGCTGAGGCCCGGTTAGGGCTCGATTCCCTGTGACAGAGTCACTCAAGTGTCAGAGAGCCGTTTTTTTTGCCAGTTAAAGTGTCAGGGCTCTCTGTTGTGTCATGTTCTCACAGGGTTGCTCTCTCTGAAGGCCCGCTTTCTGCCCCCACCGCAGGTTTCTGCCAGGCGGGGAAAGACCTTCGGCTGGCCTCAATCGGCAGCACCGCTCTGGAGGTCCCCCAGGGCTTCCTGCTGGTGGGAGCCAAGTCCCCCGCCCTGCCCGACCACATCCTTGTGTGTGCCGTGGACCACAGGTTCCTGCCGGACGAGAGCGGACGCAACGCACTTTTAGGTGAGCAGGGCAGCACCTACAACTACCCAGACCCCCCCCCCCGAGCGTGTAAATGGAGTGATTGTACCAGGGGGCCTTGAATACGGACACCAGGGCTTACTGTTAGCCATGCGCTTTAGCAAAATGGACGTGAAGCTCTGGTGTCATTTAACCTTTCTCTCAGTCCCGTGAGATCTTTAACCTTACTCTCAGGCCCAATAAACCTTGGCAGTCACAGGTCTCACGTCAGATTCAGGACAGTGCCAACCCAAAGTGTTCTGTACTCAGCACTTTGATAAAACCGTCTCTGTCTCCAAGTGCAGAAGAGTGTGTGAGATGCCATTTATTCCTGGCACTCAGGAAGAAGCAGTCTGGTGTGTGGTCTCTGGAAAGCCGTGGTGCAAAGCGAGGGTGTGTGAGGGGAAGGAGGCTGGTGCGTGTCAGAGTAAGGCAGGCCTCGGTCTCCTGAACAGCCCTGTAGCTGGGGCAGGGTGACCTGACAGCGCTCAGTCAGACCGTGTCTGTCACGCAGACGCATCTAATTCTGCAGTCCTGTTTCTATGGCCCGTTTATCTGCTGCTGGCCTTACATGCGACATCGGCTGGTGGCTATGGAAACGGAGCCATCTGAGAGAACCCCGGTTAGGATGTGTGTCTCTGAACGAGATTAGGCCACTGATTGACTCACACTCACCCTCTGAACTGCCACACCGCCTTGCTGCTGAGGTTTCTGCTCAGCTAATTGAGAGGATACTCTTCTCGCACAATGGTGCACAACACAGTGGTCAAATTTAGATTGAGTGTTTTGGAAACGGCTGGAAAAATAAGCCTAAGACCTGTCCTTACGTGTGTATGGTAAGATGGTCTGTAATTAACAATTCTCATTCAAAGTGATAATTATTTCTCTCTGAGGTGCTCACCTGTCCTGCCTTCCCAGGTTTCTCAGGTAATTGTGTGGGGTGCGGAGAGAAAGGCTTTCGATACTTCACCGAGTTCTCGAACCACATCAACCTGAAGCTAACCACCCAGCCCAAGAAACAGAAGCACTTAAAGTACTGCCTCCTGAGGAATTCCCAGGGGGTGCTGGTCAAAGGCCCTGCCATCTGCTGGAAGGGCACAGGTAAGAGGCTCCGCCCTCAGCCGAACCTGAACCCCCGTCTGCACCGGCGGGGGGAGGGGGCACCCCTCTGCAGCCTCCTGATTCAAGACAAAAGCTGAGCTGCGTTTCACAGGTGCAGACCTCTAAGCTGCACATTTTACTGTTTAATGCTGCCCTCCAACTCAGAGGTGGCAAACGCAACCAAAGCTGAACATGATCATGGTCAGACCAGTTATCTTTCTTGTATGTCATTCAACCACATAGCTTAAAGAAACCTGCTCAGGATTCAAAAGATAAACAAGAGAGCCCAGGGGGCAAACACAGTTGGTACAATTAGTGTGTAATTCAGTACAACACAACACAAAGCAAAGCTCACTTTCTTGTTTGATTTATGATGGTACTGATACTGTGCATACGCAATGCCCAGATAACAAGGGGCTTCCATGTGATTGCATTAGAATCGTGACCTGCCTTTTACATCAAGGCAGTTTGTCTCACTTTGAGTCGAGCTGTGGTTGCAGGTCCCATGTCCCTCTGAGCTGGGGGACAGGAGGCTGAAAGTGCCTATGTGCGCAGACCCCGAGTCTGTCCCTGAAACAGGCTCACCTCCCCCACCTCCAGCCCTCCCCTCAGACAGGGGGGGTCTGCAGATCTGGGCAGACCGGTAGAACCACACTGACCCTGCTTAGACTCACAGTGTGCCTTTCTGGCGAATGGCCGGAGAGCCAGGGACATCCCAACCCTCCGGCACTCTGCCGTGGTAACCGGGAAAATGGGGAGTACTGTTACCGATGAGCTGGGAGAACGCCCTTCAGGAAGCACATGACGTTTCCATTTATGTTGAGCTTTTCCATGGAAAAACCTTTGAGGGCCACTTTTTATCATATTTTCCCAGTGCTTTTTCAGTCTGAATTTTGTCCGTGTTTTGTTAAACACTTAGCTGTCTAAATTATAATGTATTTAAATAAGATACGCAACAACACAGCACAATACAACAGCAGTTGAAAATTGTTTTTTCTGTACTAAGGGCAAAATCAAACAAGTACGTGAAATTATACAGAATTTAGTGATTATAATCTCTTCCCTGCCTCAGTCTGGTAGGAGCACCATTTCTCCTGGCTGTCCAGCTGATTCTTCTCACTGCAGTCAGGCTGTCAGCCACTGGGAAAATAAAACTCAAGTACATTTTGTACGTACATTTTCCTGAAACGTCACGGCATTCACATGGCATGGCATGCATTTGTGTGAAAGCTACACACCTACATGCCAAATTTTGTGAAGGCAGAATAGCAAGGGCACTAATTGCATCTGATTCTGTTGCTGGTTCATCCTGTTCTGGGTTTAACAGCTGCCTGTTCTGGATTGCAAACTGTGTCTTTGTCTTCAGACAGCAGAGTAAAGCAGCCAGCTGCCAATACCTGTGGGAGTCACATGACCTCAGAGGAACACCTGCCTGCCCCCGTTGCCACGGAAACACTGCTGGCCACAGGTCACGTTGGCCCAACAGGGGACAGCTATGCAGGTATGGCCACTGCATCAGACCGAAGCATTCATTCAGAGTCGACTCACCTTGCCTCTGTCTCCTGCCTGTTAATCCTGTCTGTTCAAGTCCAGACGTGGTGCAGATGCTGGCCGTGTTCAGTTTAAAGTTTCCTTGGTTACATTTAGAGATTTTAGCTTTAGTCTAGGCAAGACTAGAGTATTGATTGCATACCACTAATTGCAAACCTGCATCTTTGACTTCGCCTACCATCTTGCCTGCTGTATGAATTTGTGATTAACTTCACTGTTAAACATAGGTTTGGATTACAGTAATGAGACGCCAAGACTGAAACACTTACAGTAGCATGATCTGTGCATAAGGAAAATGTTTACTGCCCTCTTTCAACGTCAGCCATGAAACAGCTCATGATAAAGAGATGTGTCCTACATACAAGTTTGACCTGTAAGCCTTATTTAAAGGTAGCTGTGTTCAGTGTGCTTGGTTTCTTCCCTCTTGTGGTTGTAGGGGTGTAGGGGTATATACTGACACTGTGTCTGTCTCTCTCCAGCAGCTGGTTTGCCCCCAGACCCACCAGCCCCAGCTCCTCCTCCCCTGACCAATGGCAGAGAGTCTGGCCTATCCCAGCAGCCCTTGCAACAGCCTGGCCCAGGGTCACATGGTTCAGGCAGGCCCTCTGTGATAGGTACGCTGTCACTCCTCTGATGCTTCCCACTTCGGTCTGAGTCTGTTCGTTGTCATGACAAATGTAGAGTCGACTTGCCAAAGCCTAACATTCTAATAAAGCACTGAAAATGGCAGCTGTCAAGAAGAATTAAAACCACTCCACGGAAGGCAGTAAATATATTGTCGCCAGAGCTGGTTATATTGAGTGTGAGAAATAATTGAATGCAAAAATGCAAGAGAATAAGGTGAGAAACTTTTTAAAGGCTCCAGTCATTGGGTATGATTGAGCTGATTTGGTGTCACTTATAGACCTGCAGGCACAAAGTGCTCTGGGCATCCTGCAGCCGGGGGAAGGAGACAGTCAGCTGTGCGGTAAACTGTGCACAGATTTGTGCTATTTTGCTCATCTTGTGATAAAGCGAAGCTCTATCAGGAACCTCAGGGCCTTATCAAAAACAGGCACTGCTAATTTAATGGCTGTCTTCACCGAGGGGAGTGTCCAGCCCCCAGCCCCCACCAGCAGACTTCACACCTCGCTGAGACTGGTTCCTGTTTTATTGCTTAGCTGCTCCAGGAAGGGCCTGCTGCATTGTCTGGCTCTGTGCAGCTGCTTTGGTATGCTGTCCCTCATTGTGACTGCGCTCTCTGGGCTGTAAAAGGCCCCTCTCTGCTGTCCTCCCTCTCAGACTGGCCCACCAATAAAACGCCTCTGCACAGACCCTCTGTATTGTTATGAAGTGAAAGGCCTCCTTTGCTGAGAGGTCTGGTCCCCCGGCTGGAATTTACTCAGAGGCTCTGCCTCCCAGCTGCATCTGAGCACAGCGGCTGAGGCTCAGAGCGCCCCCAACCACAGCAGCTTCTGATTGGCCATGTTGCCCCGTCCATGCCGAATTCTCCGAAAACGAGAATGTTGTGAGACGGTCTGTGGCTCAGCGCACGCTTGCAGGTGTTTCTCTGGTGAGACAATGCAAATAAAACCAGTGGCTAATTGTGCAACAGGGAGAAAGGGACCAGAGTGGTGTGTATAACTCCATCGTCTGTTATGG
>NC_050594.1:1593618-1608618 GCF_013368585.1 Megalops cyprinoides | reverse complement strand
TCTCCTGTAATGCTTGAGTGAGTCAGAGCTCTTTCAGAGTGCCAATCCGCACACCCGCAGGGAATCATCGCTTCAACCCCCTCCAGAGCAGCGGTTTACACACACACTCACACTCATACACGTGTTGCATCTGTGTCCAGAGAGTACACAGTATTCTACATATTACAATCTATATTGTTTGTTTGTTAACAACTGCTAATGGCAGTTTATTGAAACAAAGCATTTCTCAAAATCCCTAATGCAAAAATCAAAAATATTCACTCTGCAGCAAAATCACCTAATATACTGGGGCACATTCTGCATCCTCTGAGAACAAAGTATCATATTTATTTGGAGTTTATGTATAAAACTGCAGGTATAAAGAAAGTGGTAAGAATACTTTTTTGATATATTCTAAATATTTTGACATTTCTTTAAACAAAATGCATTTGCATTTGTATTCTGTATTTCATGCCTGCATATAGTGACTTTCCCCTCACAAATCTTAGATTTCTTGTTTTGTTTATAATATGGCTCATAAATAAGTTAGACAAAATGAATTGACTAAGGGCTTTGCTACAAAGGACTATATTTAAAAAGTATTATGTGAGGCTTTAATTTTAAACTGTATATATTTTGGTATTTTGTATTTGAAATGTGTATAATTTTGTACAGGTAAATATTTTCAAATACACAATTTACAATTTTGTGTATTACATAAAAATACACAGTAATGTATTCCATTGCCAAAATAAAAAATACTACAATTTAAATAAAATACGAGACACCCACAGTATCATATGCATTTAATCATAATTTTTAGTGAATCAAATGCATATTACACTACCACAGTATATGCACTTAATTTTGCTATTTTATTTAGCTAATTATAATCTGAAGCTGAATTATATTAATTTGTTATATATTCTGTATCCGAATATTCTTCACACTAAAAGGAAATAAGCTGTAACCTGCACTGGGAACGGAGGAAATTCATTAATACAGTTGTACCACAGAACATCATTTTGCAACTCGATATATCTGTAAACATCGTAAAAGATATATCCATCTCACGCTATCTGAACTCCTGCACTCCCCCGCACGTTACGTGTGCTGACATACCACAGGACTGACACACCACAGAGGTCTTCAGAGCATGGCTATGATTACTGACTTCTGATGCTTTTCAGAGGCTGGAAAGGCACAGGGCACTATGGGATACAGAGCACCCCCTACTCCATCACTTCTCTCTGCAGCTGGATCAAATCAACACTGTCCAACACTCAGTTCTTCACACAGCTAAAATGTCTGTCATCTTCACATTCTGTCCAGACTGTTTTTGTCCCGTTCCTGGCATCTTGTTGCCACTGTGCTCCAACAGCTGCTCCTACATTACACTTTTGACTGGACACTTTTCATTGGCTGTTGGCTGACTGATAAGCAAAGCTTGTGAAACCTGATGCTAAATGCAACTCAAGCAAATGTTTTATGACTTTCCAAAAATTTTAGTTCCTACATGCTCAAAAGAGCAATTATCATAGCCTGTACAGTGAGCACCTCACACATCTCAGCAGTTACACCATTAAGAAATTGTCCTTTACCATTTCAGCGCAGAGATCCAACAACAACCACAGCAAACTCATGACTGTTATCAGGGATAAAACTGTTCTGTGCTCAAAGCCTTAGAAGCACACTGTGTAACATGCATGTTGTGAGCAAACACTTCCACAGTAGCATGCATGTGATGTTTGACCACAGGAGCGATATCACCGTCAGCGAATGTAAAGGTGTCCCTATAGCTATCCCTGCTATAAAGCTCACTGTGGGATACAGTGCATACAGAACATTTTTATTATTCAGTATCATTCAGAAAACCATTTCTGTTTATTTAATATACTACACTGGAAATGTAAAACTAAACACGTTTCTAACTTTCTTACTGTGACCAAGGTAACAGGAATGTCTGCAAGGTATTTAAAAGAGAGCTGGATGCCACAGTCAGGCCTCCCCTGGCAGAATGCATTTGGTTTGTTGGTTTTTCCTGGTCAGACGGGATGAGAGCTGTGAAGGGCACTGGAGCTGTCCCTGAAAATAACAGGGGAACATCTACCGCTTAAAATAACACAAAAACACCTCGACCACTAAAGCTGACTTTTATTTTGATATTTGCTCACTTCTCCTGGGGGTAAGATCCCGCAGAAGCCCCCCCCCCGCCCCACGTCGTCTTCTCGCTGTCTCCCCCCGAGTGCAGCAGGCTGCAGGGGTCGTTTGTTTGATTATGCTGACCGTCCCCAGCCTCGGCAGAACACAATAAAAGCCTGACATAGCAGGCTGCTCGCCTTCTGTGTCCTGCGGATTCTCATCATGGCTGTCAGGACACACCAAGGTTAGTGGTCACTGGAACAGCGCTCGTGGCCCAGAGCTTGCCAAGCGCACTTGGCTGATGAATGAATGTCACAGGGAAGGAAAGGGGGAGGGGATTAGAAAGGTTATAGATATCCCACCTCCCCCTGCCACCACCCCCACCCCCCCACACCCGCTTTCTAAAACAACAGAAATGATTTTGACAGAGCTGAGAGAGGTGCCCTTCTTAAACCCTCTTTGTCTCCGGAGAGATATGGTCTCGCCGGTATGCAGCTCTCTCCAGAGTAAGTGGCTGCATTTCTTCCTCCCACAGGAAAAAAAAAGAAAGAAAGAAAAAAACAAAACGGTTTCACTGTCATCTCTGCTAATTTCAAATTTCCCCTAAAACAACCCGGGAACTGAGCACATAAACCTGACACATCACGCAGCCAATAAAAGGACAGGGTTTGGTGCAGGGCAGCTGCGTTGGGAGGAATATTCCTGAAAGGAATTTCTCCTGCTGTTTTTACTATAAAAGGACAGTAAAATGCTGACTGTACGGAGAAGACAATGTCAAGGAGAAAAGGGTATTGGTATTTTGGATCCTCTTGACTGCTCGCCTTGGAGAGAGCAAGTGAGAGAGAGGGAGAGACAGAGAGAGACAGAGAGAGAGAGGGAGAGAGAGTTATTCTTGTCACAAACTCTTTTGTCTGTATCTGCTGACTGCTAGCCCATAGCCAGCAGCATGCTTAAACTGTTTTGTCACCTTCTTGCATCACATGGGTCAGCTGTTGTGCTTTTGTGTCGGCCATTGTGCAGCCTAATCCACTGTGGCTGCTCCACTGTGCGGTAAATACAGCTGACTCCCATCTCAGGCCTTTCCTCATGCATATTTCAGCTGCGCTTTTTTACAAACCCCTCAACTGAAAAACTACAAATAATGCAGGGTTTTAAACAATTCATGCAGTTAACTGTATTTCATTCAGTTAGCTGTCATTACTGGTACAGACATAAATGGTAAATGCACTGATATTGAATATAAAAGCATATATATATTATATAAAGTGTGTGTGTGTGTGTCTGCGTGCGTGTGAATGCGTGTGTGTGTGTATTTGTTTAATTCCTCCACCAGCACACCTGATTCAACTTCCAGAGGTGTTGATTAGCTGAACCAGGTGTGCTGCTGGTGGAATTTAACTAATGCATGCAATGGCTGGGGTGCCTCAAGGAGAGGCCTGGAAATGGCCAATACAGTCCGACAGACATAAAACTAGAGCTTTGCATCCAAGTGGATTTTCAAGATGTGGTGCTCAAGCTGTCATAAAGAAATGGAGAAACCTGGGAACCTGAAGACAGAAAACGCAGTGGAATACCCAAAAAGCCATCTGCGTCTGATGAGCAGGACTTAAAGGTCACTTCCTCGAGGGACAGAAGGAACTTCAGTGAAGTGCTTGCTCAGCATCTGGCCCCAAAGTTCACACTTCGACCGTGAGAAGTCGTCTTTTAAGAAATGGTCTTGCAGGGCGTGTTGCAGCTAAGAAACCATCCTTGCAGAAAAGCAACAAGCAGAGGGGATTGCAGTGTGCAAAACACCATAAAGCATGGAGCGGCAACCAGTGGCACAAAGTATTATGGAGCGATGAGTCCAAATCTGAAAGTTTTGCTTCACAAAATGCCAGAGAGTTGGCGAGAGGTGCTGATGCCTGCCTGCAGCCTCCTGTGAAGCACGGTGGCGGCTCTGTCACGGTCTGGGGTGCATTTCAGCCAATGGTGTGGGGGATCTGGTCAAAACTGATGGAATTATGAATGCTGAGAAATATAAATAGATCTTACTTCTTCATGCTGTTCCTTCAGCAAAATGACAAATGAAAAACGTTTGTCTTTCAGCACGATAACAACCCGCAAACATGATTAAGACCTACTTAGAGCAAAAGTCTGCTGAAGGAGCGCTCACAGTATTAGACCAGGCCCCTCACAGCCCTGACCTCAGGATAACTGAAGCTGTGTGGGATCACTTGGACAGGGAAAGACAAAAAAGCAGCCAGTGAAGAGAAGAGTTACAGCAAATCCTGCAAGAAGCCTGGAAAAATTTACCACAGGGCTACTTGAAAAAATGACGACAGTCTACCAAAGCGAATTGCTTCAAGTTTTGCATCCTAAGGAAGGCCACACAAAATGCAGGCTCTGGTTTTTCTTCTCTTCCTCTGCTCTCCATGGGTGTTGTGGGGCTCTGTTGTTCTGTGGTTGCCAGGTGTAGGAGCGCAGTGTTCACCGGTGAAGAGGGACAAAGCCTGGCTTTGCCTCGGTGAAACGCGTGGCGAGAGGCAGAGAGCAGCAGAAACACAGCGGCAAACCGACACAAACAGCTGAGGTTTTTCACCCTGCATTCATTCACCCCGCTGTGTGCGCCAGTCCCTCTGAACAAATGCCCCCCTCCCACTGTTTGCCAGGTAAATATTGATCAAGGAGAGACCCAGCTCCCGATAGCTGCCACACCATCTCAGGGGAGGGGCCACCACCACAAGCAGCCGGGTAAAGACTCGAGCTGTTAAACTGCTCTCCTGCAAAAGGCCACCACTGGCAACCTTTTCCAGCCAGTTCTGTCCCCACACCTCTCTCCTTTAAAACGGTTTATTCTGCCATATGCAGAGGCGGGTTTGACTTTCACATCACACTGAATACAGAGTTTATTTCTGGATTTTCACTGACTGTCCTTATAAACCTAGACTCCTTATGGTTTTGTGCTTGTGTTGTACTCTGCCTCACTTGTAAGTTGCTTTGGATAAAAGCGTCTGCCAAATGAATAAATATAAATGCAAATGTAAACCTGGTGTGTGACTCTCCGGATAAAAAGGGGAGATGTTGAACCACTCATTAGCTCAGAGCTGCCCAGCTATCCCGGAGTGATTAGTACACCACCAGCCCTGAGAAGCACGCGGTCCCTCGTACTCTGAGTTACTGAGTTTAATTCCAGGTGCGGACCTGTGAATTTCTGCTGGCCTCAGAGGCTTCCTGTATGAAAGGAACACAATGGCAGATGAAGTTTAATAAGGCCTTCTCCCGGCCTGCCCATTGTTTTGGCTTTCTACCGGTTTGGCCATGTTGGTCAGGTCTCCATAACGAATGGAAACAGACTAAAGGCAATCCAGCAGCAGTGAGGCCTAGCGCTGACGGTACCTCCTCTCTCTACAGCTGCATGTACTGCTCGCCTCATGCTGACTAGGTAAGAGATAATTGTGAATTATTATGAAAACAATGTACTGTGTCTGATACACCTACAGTGTGGTGTTCTTTAACTGGAATTGTCTCTGTGGACCCAGCTGATACATTTAGTATTTTTTGGACTGTGGTCACAGTTATTAATTAATTATTATTATGATTACTAGTAGTTGTATTGGTGGTAGTACCATTGTTATATGATATTATACTGAGACGACAACAAGGGGAAAAAGCTCCACAGGCAGGTGAAAATGCAGGCCTCAGAGGAGTCGATTGAATTTTCACACAGATAATAGACTGACAGTCAGCAAATATGGCTCAAGGTCAGGGCTGGAGTGATTAAGCATTTTTTGTGTGTGGAGGAGAGGAATAAGTCACAGACTGTCGGGGTCTGGACTGCGGTTCTGAGCTCGGCTTCAAAAGAACAACGTCCTGTTGAACGGAGAGACACACTCGTCCTGCACACATTCATCTCCTGCAATCAATAGCGCATGCAGGCCGAAACCTCCTCACCCGATAAACTCTTGGCTGGAGTGTCACTTAGCCAAACAGATAGCGAATTTCCCCTGCTCTGATAAAGATGCTTTCAAAAGCCACGGCTGTGATGCAACCAAGGTTCACAAGCTATGCAGCCTTGAATGGGTCTGGCAGGTTTCTGCCACCACGCTGAGCAAACATGCTTCACTGCTTACTCCACAGGCCTCCTGCAGACCGCTTTCCCACCACCCAACACCACGTGGCTGGTGCTCAAGCCATGCACCATGTTGTCAAGGACAGGCCTGAAGACGGACACAATGGCTAATTGTCTCTTTGTCTCTGTGTGGAGATCTCTGAGATTTCCTGCTCCAGTGAACAAAAATTAATGATGATGGCCAAATGTGAAATCCCTGAACTTTCCACGTGCAGTACCCCTGTACTGCTCTGAATTTTAAATCGGAAGGTTAATTGCTACATAGGACTCACTACTTGGATACACCTTCTGAAATAAGTATGGAAAGAAAATGAGGTGACCCCTCCACAATGAGCGCAAGAATGAAAAATCCCATTTTTTGGATGACGTGAGTAAACAGCAATTTCTAACCTTTGGGGTACGCTTCAACAAGAAAAAGAAACATTTCTACAACTGTGCTAAAGAAATGCAGTGTACACTCTGCCCTGTATAAAGGCCAATTATATAACTGCGGCCCAAGCCAATGCCATACAGCCAACTAATTGAGCTGTTTCACCCCCCAAAGATACTCTGCAGATCCATTTCAATGAGTCCACCAGGCCTGGGAGGGGGAGGGCCAAGGGTTATGAAGTCATTTGTTTCTTGTTGCAGTCACAAACACACCCCCCCTACTCCCCTCATAAAAAAACAGGGGTGTCCAGAAGGACATCTGGACTGTAAGGGGGGGCTGAAAGCAGAGAATGGCCTAAGGAACAGACAGAGCAGAAGGAGAGAGGCAGCTTGGAGTTGGGCCTTTCTTGTCTGGTGGGGGGGGGGGCTGGCAGCGAGACTAATGAAGCTGAGAGCAGACGGGAGAGGTGCCAAGCGAGGGGGGGGGGGGGGGGGGGGGGGGGGGCATCAGGGCTGCAGATGTGTCAAGGCCCCCCCAGAGCAAAGTAACGACATAATCACCGGCAGTGTCACAGAGCAGACTGCACACAAGGTGACATGGGACAGGATGAGTGAGTGCGGGGCCTGGGGGGGGCGGGGGGGGTCCACCGATCGCTGCCGCCTTTGAGGTGCTGCTTCTCCCATGGCGGTACGGGGGGGTGGAGGGGGGGCACTGTTGATTCACACAAAGGACTCTCTGTATGCTTCTAATTTCAAGTGTTGTGTTTTTTTTCTTCAAACGTGAGAACATTTAAATCAGAGATGCACCAAACCTAGCACTGGGTTTCGGATTTGCCCGAATATCCTCGTCTTTTTGGAGTGGTCTGGACTGGGCTGGATACATCAGGTTTCTGTGGCCTGATGCAGAGAGGGCTGTACTTTACTGTCTGTAAAGTTGAATACTGTCATTGTCTAATTAAACAAAATAAGTAAAATAAAATCCATTGAAGACAGCTGGAATTCTTTCTTTTATGCAGAAAAGCCTACAGGTGGAGGGAATCTTCTCTACGCTTTTTGTCTGGTAAGTGCAGCTTTACTTTTACCCAGACTTTTAAACTTTTCAACTGGCCACCAGAGTGACAGCCACCAGCCACCGGCCACCAGAGAAATAGCCAGCTTCATGAGCTGAGTTTGTGAGGATGCAAATAGCTGCAAATTCCATAAGGAAAGATTGCTGAAGGCAACTGTTAACTGGTTAGTTGTTTTCCCTGCTAGTGTGTATCACTGCACAACTTTTTATAATGAAAAGTATTGATAACTTCACATTTGCCAGTTGGATCTAGGAGGTAATCAAGCTAAACATGGCATTTTGTTAACTTACTTGAGAATATAAATAGCTAGCTAATGCAAGTAAACTTTTTATGATGAAAAAACATTGACGAAAAAAGTTGCCTTATTTACTGTATTTACTGTTGAAATAAGACTAAAATGATTGATGTTCTGGTTTAGAGTGAAGTTGCCTGGTTTTTGCAGTGGATTCAGCTGACACCTAAAATATGGATGAAGTGCATCTGTGATAAAAACATGACGTTATAAAAATCCTCCTCAGAATAAATGCTGCTTCAGTATAAAGGGGAACGCAGAGGGGAAAACTCAGCACGCCACGTCTCCCATCTCTCCTGCCCCACTGCAGCTGAGAGCTGTCCCAGCCCGCAGGCTGCAGAGTGCCCTGAGGCTACAGCCAACAGCAGTTTCCCTCCAGACAGGGAAGCATCTCCCGCACTCACAGACTACAGCCCTGCACTGAGAGACGGTTACAGGAAGCGGCAGCGTGGCACATCAGGCTGTGGTTTAGGTACACTCTTCCAGACGCAAAACCTTGTTAACGGACACCTCCTGCTTTTCCACAGTTAAAGCCAGAAAAATTCCAGAAAAATTGATTCAATATTGTGAGATACCTACATTACATGTTAACAAATTTTTAAGGTGTACTGCCTAAGCACACTAGGTTCAATTTCAAATCCGTAAATTCATAAAGCTAGTCTCACACACAGATCTTGGCAGTAGTGTTTAAGGAGAGGTTGAGCAGGATAGTACAGCTCGTCTGAGCGAGACGATGTTGCGTTAGCAGTCAGGGCCAGTGCTCGGCTTTCAGGAGCCTGGCTGCACCGTGTCCTCATTGGCTGAGGTTTGACACAGACGGGGGCCCTGCGCCTCCAGGTGAACCCTGCGGGAGAAGCTCTGGGGCTTCAGAGGCTCGCATCGGTTTATCAGCTGAGCCGTAGGCTCCGCCCGTCTCGCGCACAACGGCACGGCGTGAATGCATACCGTGCCAAATGACCGTGTGGCCAGCCTCGCCTCTCGTCCGAGTGACCATGGCAACCTTTCGGAAGCAGGGGGATGGGGGGAGGACCAGAGCCCCTCCCGTGCAGCATTCAAATCCAGGGAAGAGTGGCGGTGTCCGTTTGGGAAAAACATAAAGAACAGATCACAGGCGTATTGTCACATTCAGAAGAAGACGTTACATTATCCATGTGCTGATCTTCTTTTATTTGCCTTTTCCGTGAGACTCTGTGGTTAGGCGGGGGCAGGGGTGCGGGGTTATTTTGTCTAGTTTTGAATAAAGGAGAAGCAGGTTAGATCGGCCTGTTACAGAGAGCTAAAAGAAAAAAAATTCCCCCCACCCCCCTGCTTGCAAATTAGTATCCATTAATAAGTAATTTTGCCTGGCAGAAATGGCAGACCCTGAAAGCTTTGTACAAGACGATCTAATCACTTGAGAGCTTGGCCTTCTTCAATGGGAGGTGGATGTTTGTGTGCCCACAGCTGTCTGGGCCTAAGTGACTTCTGTCAGCTGAAAGGGAGAGACGGCTTAAGGAGGCACAAGGATAATAGGGACTGGAGAGACACAGACAGCCACGTATAATACAGTCTTTATGTCACTTCATTAAACATACATGAGCAACAACTACTCACTTTTATGAGATCAAAAGAGTGCATGTATATTTGGGTTTCGCAAACAGGATCTCATACTTTGACGCTGAGCGCTGTAACTGTGTATTAATTGATTTTGGTACACTCTGGCCTATTCCCACGATTGATCAACCATTTTTAAAGCCATAATGGCAGTTGTGAAAATGCACTCCTTTCAGGAGTATAATTATTGTGAATGGGCTCTGATTTTAAGCCTGTCTGTGCTAAACCTGCAGTGATCGCCGAGCACCTGTTCACCTGACGGGCTATCAGACAGCGCCGGTGCCACTGTCTGGGTTTTCAGCAGGGAGTCCAGCACATGTCGGTCACTTTCACCCATTCTACACACAACCACAGAGGACACCACATACAGGAGAATGAACAAAATTGAATGAAACGCACTGGAGAGATAAAGCTTTACACACACACAGAGAGACAGACACACACGCACACACACACGCACGCACGCACACGCAAACACAAACACAACACAGGTTTCATGGCGGGCAGCATTAGGCATATTTGCACGGAGATTTCTATCAGTGCTTGAATACGCGTCACTTGGCACAAACACAATCCAAGGACTTTGCCCACAGCGCCGTCTCACATTACACAGAGATTGCAGGCTTTCTTCGGAGCAGGATACTATTTTGATCTAAATGTCACTTCTTAAAAGCCACCTAAGGTGGTTCTGTAAGAGTACAATCGAGAGATGCTGGACGCACCCACCGCAGAATGACCTGCTCTGTACGACGTTCTCGTGTTTCCTACACTTAATATGTCCCACTAAACGTTTTCCTAGAAGTGAAATTTCTAACACACACGGCATATTTTCATCAGCCACATTTAACTATGGAGGAACACAGACCACTCTAAAAAGCTGCAACTGGGTGGGGCTGAAAGTGGTTAGTTGCAGACACAAGTACCTGGTGCTCAGTTTGGCCTGGGGCCGGTGAGCTGCACATACAGCTACACTGTGCTCAGTTTGGCCTGAGCCTGGTTAACTTTACATACTGCTGGCTGCCTGGCTCTGTGTGGCTTGGTTACACTACGTCTGCCCGGCATGGGTCTATTTATGAAGCCAGTGAAGGAGGAAGTATCCTGTTGCAATGGGAAGTATAGACTGTGATAGAAACTCAGTCAAATAGAAATAATTTTTCAAGTAAACACTGTGTGTGCCCAGCCAGATGGAAATATTGATCACCGCGGAAGACGGGGGCAGAATTTCCTCTTTCTGCGTTACTCACACTGGGCTCGTCTCTGTGCTCACTAGCTAGCTAACGACAAGTGAATGAAAACAGCAAAACACGGAAAGAGAGGCAGGTACTGCGGCTAGCTAACAGCTGAACTGGTTACTAATTAGATGTTTAGATACAGTGTAAGAATGTATATAGTTTATAGTTATAAGGCTACAGTTAGGATGTTAAGAGAAAGTGTCTTATTTGATTTTAAGGGCATATTAATAGCATTGTTTAATTTTATTTATTACAATTTATAAATTTTACTAGAAATGTTTAAAAGAAATAAAATATGCCCAAACATGTAAGGTTCTAAGGCTTGCAAAACAGAAAAAAAACCCTGTAAACTCTGTATGCTAGCCCCTGCAGAAAAGGAAAATGAGAGGGTCAAACACAAATGTTACTATGTGATGTATATTATTGCCATGTCGTGACCAAAAAAAGTTAACTAATGCAGGAACACCTTTTTTTTTTTACAATGTTGATAAGATTCATCTGAACATTAATGTATTTTTCCACTTGAAGTGGCTAGTGTGGCCTAGCTCACGCGTCTGTCCCTCCTGGGAGAGCACCGACAGCTGAAAATCACACCCCATCCTGTCCAGGTCCTGCCCGGCAGACAGAAGGCACAGGGCAGGGAAACCCCGCAGTCAGTCAGCCATGCTGTGGACAGGAGTGAGAGCAAGCCTGTAATGTCTAACGAATGGTGTCCCAGTGCAGCAGGAGTGTGGTAATAAGCAGAATAATATGACAGGAGTTTGTTTTCACTGACCGCCGTTACACCCGGCCAGGGACGTTTGGCGGCGGCAATAACCCGCGGACTGTGACAATAACAGGAGGGAGAGCAGCGAAAGAGCAGGAAACACATTACAGTCTGTTATCCACCAGCCGGGCTGCTCAGGGACCGGACTGACTCACCCGCACGGACAGCCCGCTCAAACCCTGCCCCACCCCTCACACGCAGGAGGCCAAACACCGGCCTGCTGTCAGAGGGACGGTTCAAAGACAGCCGCGCAGGGGTTTAAAACGCTAGCATTTACTCATCCAGACTTCTGTTTACCTGACGTATAACCAGCTATACAGGGCAATGTTGTGATTCCTCCCTGTTTTATCTATTGTTTATATAAATGTTTCATATTTATACAATAAGGCAGAGTTCCTGTTTTGAGGGAAAGATGTCATATTTCCCAGCCTTCTCTCCATCCTGTTGAGATCAGAGCTGGACTGTAGTGTAACTCCTCACAGGGAGGTGTGTATTGTGACCCGTGTGTTTTATTTTAAGACACGAGCGTCTCAGACAATAGCCCTGTGAGCGCAGTGGCTGGCCAGGTCACATGACAGGGCAGTGGCCCCCACAGACCGCACATTGTGAGAGGCCAGAGGATGAAGGCACGGACTGCGTACGTCAGGGTGTCTTCTGCGCGTGTGACTCAGATTACATCCAAGGAAGGACAAGAGAGCGCCTGTACGTTCCGCTCAAGCTGCTTTCTCTGCTCAACTCTGGCCGGTCAGCGACATTCGCATTGGCCGTCAGAAGACCTGACTGATGTGCTTTAACACACGGTGCTGTTCCAGGGAGACAGCAGGTGGCCACTGAATCACTGTGCACTTGGCCTGTGTTACAGTACGTCACTCCACCTCAGACTGTGAGTCTCGCACGCACAGGATCATGGGTTTTGGATTGGCATGTAAAATCCAACAAGCTGCCTTTCAGTGTCATCAGCTAAAAATGTATAAAAATATACAGGGAGAATCATAACCAGAAAGAGCATGTAATATGTAAGTAACATAAATAATGTAGGAATAACACAGTTACAAAACACGCTTCTCTGGTCTTTCCGTACTGCAAACTGGGCTGGTTGGATCAAAAACCACATTAAAAACTGCATCAAAACCAGTGTGCAGAGGAAGCAAAGAAATATAAGCTTCTCATGGCATGATGCTTCGTAAGGCATTGCCTCTGGCTAAATAATTAAAACTGCCATAAAGTTATAATGAAGATTATAGAAAAATTACAGCTTCCATTTCACTCCCATGCATAAAACATCTGCGACTGCCTGACAGCAAGCAAATCAGCTAAACCGTAGCTGCTGGAACAATCTGGAATCCATAGCTGCCGGAACAATCTGGAATCCATAGCTGCCGGAACAATCTCAAGAGTTTCTCAGCGCAGCAGAGAAAGGCTGTGAAGCAGGACACACCTGGTGGAATAAAGCCACAGAGAAGCTGACGACTCGCTGTTCTGAGCTGGAACAGGACATTGCCGGTATAGGTGTGTGAGGGCGCATGGAAGCAAGGCATTGTGGGAAGGTGGTGACAGGGTTTTAAAAAAAGCCCACTGCAGGAGGCATGTGTGTGTACAGCAAGGCCTGGACCCCCTGTGGCCATGGCGACAGCCGCTCCCCCTGCTCTTATTGATAACCCCGTTTTCCTGTGTGCGGATGAAAATAATACACAGCCAGACGGGGGGAAAGGGAGATGAATGTCAGACAACAGGCAGGAGCTGGGAGGGGAAGCATCCACACAGCTTTTCAACTTTTCCACATCTCCCCAGACCAATCAATTATGCAGGCCTTTGGGGTAGGTCAGATCAGGGGAGGACAGTGGAGAGAGAGGGGTGGATGGGAAAGAGGGCGGAGGGAGGGGGGGAGGGGCGCAGAGAGGGGGGGCTTTTTAGGTGATGCCCAGTATGTTTATTGCATGATTGTGTCCCTGGGGGCGAGGCTGCATTGAGAGCAGGGTCTGTATGTGCTGAGCATTGTGCAGAACATCCTCAGAGCACTGAAACTGTACGTTTACCTCTCTCCTGATGCCATCTGTGAATTAAGTCACACACAATGTCTGTCCGGAGGAGTAACAGAGGAGGGGTGGTCCTTTTCATCAAACCAATTCAAGGAGGGAGAGGAGAGGAAAAAAAGACGACAGGCTGACACAAAGAACTGAGACTTTTCTTCAATATGAGCTGGGAAACTGATAAGGTCAGACACCTGATAGCCCAAAGACATGAGTATGTGAACTCTTGAAGTCAAAGGACTTCTCTGTGCTTACACTGCCACACTACAGCCACGGTTCCTTTTCAAAAGCCACAGAGATCAGAGGAAAGGCCACAATCTCCTTTAAACTCTCTATAGCATGGCTGTAGGCGGGGGGGGGACGGGCTTAGGGAGGGGGGGGGGTGGAAGGAAGCTTGACAGAAGAGCCTTGAACTATTTTCTGAAGGAAAGATGAGACCCTCCCAGACCTGTCATAAAAATGTCTTTTCATCCTCACTCATGTCTTTCCCCTGTCCGCACCCCCTCCGCCGGCCCTCGATGCCTGAAAGCCACCACAGAGCCGAGGCAGTGGCCGCTGCCGCTCTTCCTGTTAGCGCCGTGCAGGACGGCCGCTTCAGGCAGTGCAACGTCCACCTACGCACCACGAGTCACAACAGAGCCGGGCAGAACAACAGGGCATCAACAGGATACACTGTGGTGCCAATGTAAACACGCGCGGCGAGGCACCGCTACCAGCGTCCAGGTATATCACACTGATCCTGCCGCTCCTGGTCCTGCTGTCTGGTTGCACAATTATACTGTCTGCAAGAAGGCTGCCAACACGTGTTAAAATGATTTCAGGAAATGCTCACTGACTCGCCATAGTGCTTTCACTGACAGAAACAGTGATAATGTTCAAACTCCTCAGCAAATCGTGAGAATAACAGCACAGCAGTGACTGTGTACACGAAGTGACAAATGACTGCACCCCCCTTCCTCATGCACTGTTCTCACACACACACATACACACACACACACACACACACACACACACACACACACACACACAGACAGACAGACACACAGACACACAGACACACACACACACACACACTTCTGCCATGAGCACACCATGATGCCACCGCATGCCTGCTATTACACAGGCCAGTCTGTCGGTGGCGCTGCTCAAATCAGGGAGACAAACTCACCCCGATACCAAAAAACACACCATAAAGGACTGAACAACCACCCAGGTCATTATGGAGACGTTCAGCACATTAGTATCAGGGGAAAGAAGATGTGATAGTTGACAAAATGTTGCTTCTCAATGAGTCAGAAGGCTGGTAATTATGCTGCAGAGTGTCTTATTGGGGTGGGGGGTGGGAAGGGCCCCCCCCCGCAGCAGCTGAGCTTGAAAGAAAACACTCAGTGAATCCAGAAACATGAAGGCGGCAAA